>NC_136490.1:30939575-30992075 GCF_053919585.1 Euprymna scolopes | reverse complement strand
CGGTGAGATACATTTTCTTGGCCTTTTGGTCAAGATCAAAGTGTAGTATCTGTTCTTCAGATGCTGCACTTAAGATAATTTGTACCAGTCAATGGAGGGGAAACCCTCTATACTGGGACAATTATTATTTTTGGTAACCAGAGTGCCCCCCTTTTTGCCTACTTTTAGGGGAGCTGGTTTTTACCTCACATTAAAAACGGCCTTGTGCCTAATTTGCTCAGTGGGGGAGCAAATAAATACCATCTGTTCTTCAGATGCTGCACTTCTATTTCTTGTTCTCTTTCGGTGGAGGAGAAATCCTTCACGACTGAGATAATTTTTATTTTTGTACCTTTTCTCCACGTTAAAAAACGACCCTGGTGTCTAACTCTGTCCCGTGGGGAGGCATAGTAAATAGGTACATTATATATATATAGATATTAGCAGTTCAGCCCGGTTTGCTCGGGCCTTATGTACTGTTCATAACTTTATGTGCATATATATGTATATATATATTTCAAAGTTTGACTCATGTTCAGGTAACGTACATCTAAAATTTCAAGTTTTTCGACTCAAAATTGGCAGAGAAATGTGGTAGAGTTTGTAAAGGTCAACTCTTTCAATTTTGACCTCTTGGCAGCCAAATTTTCGCCCAAAAACTGATTAGAAAGCTTGCTGCATGTCTGAATACCCTTTATGTAAAATTTCAAATGTTTAGACTCAAAATTGGCTGAATAGTTTGCTAGAGACCGCAAAGGTCAAATCTTTTTAACTTTGATCTCTTGGCAGCCAAACTTTCAGCCAAAACCCGATTAAAAAGCTTGCTTGCCCTATGTCTAAATACATTTAATGTAAAATTTCAAATGTTTAAGCCAAAACTTGGCTGAATAATTTGGTATAGACCGCAGAGATCAAATTGTTTTTAACTTGGACCCCAATTTTAAGCCCTTAACATTTATTGTTTTGGGCTCAAATGAAATAAAAATGTTTGATGCCTGTCCAAGTAACCTACATCTAAAATTTCAAATGTTCAGACCTTAAATTGGCGGAGGAGTTAAGTAGAGTTCTCAAGGGTCAAATCGTTGAACTTTGACCCCTTGGCAGCCAAATGTCTGGCCGAAAACCGATTAAAAAGATTTTCCCAAATCTCAATACCCCTTATGTCAAATCTTGAGTCTGTAGACTGAAAAGTGACAGAGTAGTTTGATAGGTAAATCTACACACACACAACTTGTTGGACAAGTCAAGCATAGATTAAAGTATGTATCAAAAATAGTTGGATTGCAAAAAGAATAGTTAATTTTATAAACGATGCCATAATTGGCATGTGATCTGCTTTTAACTTCTTTGCACTTTTATTATTTGATTATTCAGACCATTGTTCTCCCGACGTCGGGTATGACTGACCACGCTTATAGATGAAAAAGGGAAACCATGTTAACCTTGTGGTAAGTAAAACTTATAGACAGAGAAGCGATTGGTGGAGAGTAAGACAACTCAAAGTTGCAATGCATAATATGTAGAGATTCTTGAGTTTGACAGAAAAATTTCAGAGTTCGGCAAAATACACCTGAGGAAGGTCTGAGGTCACATGGGTCGAAACGTTGAGAATAACACCCAAGATGAGCAACGTAGTCTAAATAATCCAAATAATTTAAAGTATCAGTTATTATTTATTCTTAGGATTATGAAACATTTCAGGAATGGGTACGACGTTTAGTAAATCCTAATAAAGAGATTTGTGAAATGAATTATTTGAGAATACCGTTATAATCTCATAGCAAGCTTGGATGTCTACTTTTGGTAGTAGTGGTATAAATGAAAATAAATAGTAATAGCAGAACGGCGCTTCTACACTATTGAGACGAAATTTCGGAAATCGTAATACTGAATTTCACTTGAAAACAAAATGGTATCTACGTGTTCCTCGTATTTTTAAGATGATTATATCAAAAAAGTACGAAAATCGATAAGGTAGAAAATTATTTATTAAAGAAAATAAAAATAGAATTTGATGAAAACGATCGTAAGACACAGGAGAGTTCAAAAGGGAGGTAATATTTCGCTTCGATTTAAACAATATGGCGACAATTTTTCACCCGCTGCCACAATTTAAGTTTTTTGGGGTTTTTTTTTTAATAATTCAGTAATATTCAGGTAATTCCGACTGCATAATTTGGAAGCTACCTTTGTAATTTATTAGAATTGACAAAAAAAAAAAAAAAATCAGTTGAGACCATTGGTTTTTTTTTTTTATCTGAAAACTCCGTTTATCGACTACAAAATCTTGTCCCAATAGTGTAGAAGCGCCGAAAAATGGAGATGGAAAAAGTGTGAAGTAGCAAAGGAAAATGGGGTAGAGGGAAAAAAATAAATGTTATATAATATTCTAGTATTTAAAAGAAAGTCGTAATTCTCTCTCGTTCTGGACGTGTCTGGTAAAATGTCATAAACTACGCAAGACACAATGTTATCATATGGGATATACCGTGACACTGATTTAGTTATATTCAAAACGAAAACTGTAAAAACACTTGAGGTCACTAGGAATTAAATTAGTGCGAGAGCAGAAAGTGTCAAAACAAATTAATTTTTTATTCATACCGAAAGTTGTTTCAAAAATAACATTGAAACTAGGTCATAGTCTTGTTTGCTTTTTTCCCTTCTTACCATTACATTGGATAAATTGCCAGAAAGAAATTTATAGAGAGAGAGAGAGAGAGATAGAGAGAGAGAGAGAGAGAGAGAGAGAAGGAATGGGGAATGGGCAGGTAGTTCTCAGAGGAAGAGATGTTTTCAAAAAGTAATATAACTGAGGATGCGGCGAGAGATGGCAAAGGAAAGAGAGAGAGAGAGAGAGAGAGAGAGAGAGAGAGAGAGAGAGAAAGGGAGGAGGCGATGAAGGAGAAAGAGAAACAGAGACAAAGACAGAGGCAAGCAGGTAGACGGAAAGACGTTTTGAAAAAGAATATGTTACCTACACTATTGCTAACTCTTCTATTCTTTTATCCAAGCCCCCGGGCAACGCCGGTATATCTGCTATTATAAATGAAGAGAAATGATAATGGCAGAAGCAGAGTGTAGAGAAAGAATATGAACATGCAAGTGAAAGAAGATGTATGGTTTAGAAATCAAAAAACACTTTTAAAAATATATATATGATGAATTTTTTCTCCATATATATATATATATATATATATATATATATATATATATATATATATATAATGTACATCTTACACGCGGTGTTTCCTTCTAACGTGTGACGTGCTGAAGCACCTGCAAAAAATGAATCCTGTGAACTTAAAGTATATCGCATTCGGATAAACATTTGATAACTTCAAAAGTATATCCATTTTTTTTTTTTATCTCTCTCTCCTCTTTTTGTTTTATTTATATTCATCCTCTTTGAAATTAAAAAAAAAAGGCACAAAAACAAACAATGTGTTTTCCTATCTTACTAAGCTTATTTATACATATGAAAATATTCCCTTGCTCTTCAAGCATGTGAAAACCTAATGTTTATTTAACAAGTGTGTAGGGAGAAAACCATATGTTGCATCTGGAATACAACTCCTACGTCCACGATGGTGGCCGAGGAGTGTAATTACAAAAAAAAAAAAAAAAAAAAAAAAAGAAACACTATACCGCCATTTTGAATTTAAGAAAGGAGAGAGGAGGGAGGGGGGAGGCTGATGCTGTTTCGTGTTACTGTTTTTATTATTAATAATATTCTAACATAATTTATAATTCGAAAATAAATGGGCAATTTATAAAGATCGCGGTCATGGCAGACCACGAGAAAAAAAATCTATTTAGGCATTAAATGTAATTTTATACTGTTTTCTGAGTTCATTCGTCGACATATACGCTGACGACACTACCATCTATGGTAACACCTTGAAGACCACCAACGACCAAGATCTCTCTGAGTTTTTCTCCTCCGACTTTGAGCATGTGGTGCAATGGGGCAAAACGTGGCTGGTTAATTTTAACGCATCTAAAACCAAGCTTCTATCTTTTCACCACCAATGCTCTGATTCTCGCTTGGCACCAATTGACCAGTCTCAAAAAATCACTCTGCTTCGACAAGCTTCTAGGACTTACCTTCACTCCCTGACCTTAAATAGAAGACTTACATCAAATCTATTGCAAGGTCGATGGAAAAATGGTTGCATCATTCTATTGCTCCAGAAAGTATCTTACTTCCAACTCAATCCTCTGCATGTGTAAAAGCCAAATACGCCCTAAAATAGAGTACTGTTGCCACATCTGGGCAGAAGATGCAGCACTATATGCTGCATTGACAGAGTTCAGAACTAGCTTTCAAGCCTAGTGATGCTCTTTTCGCCTCTCTGTAACCTCTTTCCACAGAAGAAACATTGCGAGCCTATCTCTTCTCTAAAACTGTCACAAAAATTATTCAACTAGCTATAACCACTATATGCAATTTCCCCCACTTTCTAACTGCCTAAATCTAAATGCAGATTCCATAAACAAAGCTGTTTTCCCAGAACTGCCTGTGGAAAACTCTTCCACTGGTCTGCTTCCCAGTTAAATACAACATGGTAGCCTTCAAATCCAATGTAAACAATTTCTTGTTGAGCCGTCCTCATAAATAATTAAATTGTACCCACTTCACACCATTAACGATTATTACACTACCATCTTACATTCATTAACTCTTATTCTCCAGTGGCCTTCGGACCTTGATAAGTGGTGACTCCCAAGTAAAAATAAAAACAAAAATAAATGAGCATTCAATGCCTTACTTAGGAATTTTTTAGGGGGTAGCTTCATAGGAAAAGGGAGTAGAGGTCTTAGTGCTATAATTTCTAAGTACCTAACATCATGTATAAATTAGATAAAATTATGGCACCAACTAAATTCAATTTTAATTTTCAAATCACTCTTATGTCAAATGGTTAAATGAACAAATTCAGCTATTTTTCACATTGTATTCTGATTGACTCTATTGTCAATCTTAATCATCCAGAACAATACAACAGAACATTCGCAGCAGACACTCTTCTAACTACAACAACTGCCAATAATTTTCCTGATTATCTATCTGTGCCTAAAACGAAGCATAAATTCAATGAACAAGCTTTCTTTCTTAGAATTACTTGCCTGTGGAATACAATATCACAAAGCTGCTTCCCAGCTGATTGTAACATGGCCGTTTTCAAGCCTAATGTTAACAAGTTCCTGTTGAGTTGTCGTCTTAAATAAACAAATTATATCCAAGTTCAACCATTAATACTCATGGTGTTGCTTCACTGGCCCCCTGAAACTCATTAACTCATATCCTCAAGTGGCTTTTGGCCCTTGATAAGCGTTGACCTTATTGGCATAAAAAAGGGTAAAATTATAGAACCAACTGAATTTAATTTCAATCTTCAAATCACTTTTATGGTTAAATGAACAAATTCAGCTGTCTACTTTTCACATGAGATTCTATCTGACTCTAGTGTCATCCAAAGTCAATCATACAGGACAGTACAACAGAAAGAGACGAGAAGGGGGTGGGAGCACTAAGTGAGTGAGATTAACAATTTCATTTGCTCATTGAATTGATAAGATTGATGGAATGTTTGTTGGCCTATTCAAAATACTTGAAATTACACTCGAATTACAAACCTTTCATCATCGCTTATTTCAATCATGCACTAATAATTGTTGAGGATGGGAAATAGCATTTCGTCTTCTGTGAATCATTTAAAATAAGCATCACATTTGGCCTATGAAAGTGTGTTATAATTTTAGATAATTTTATTCAGTTAATGCAATAACCAAACTATATTATAAGTAATTTAATTAAACTTTAAAAAAAAAAATGATTAAAAACAGGGTAAAAAGACTTTAAAATGCTTAATAAAAATATTTTAGTAAAAGAATATCGCTGCTTCTACAGAATTCGAACTGAACCAAATTATACTTATTTTGCTAACTCAAAGGAGTCACCACTTATCAAGGCTCGGAGGCCACTCGAGGATAAGGGTTAATGAGTGTACAGTAGTTGATGGAACAATATCGTAGTAATAGTTAGCAGTGGAAATTTGGTAGATTGAATTAATTAAGGGGATGGTGCATCAAGAACTTGTTTACATCGGACTTGAAGGCGACCATATTGTAGTCAGTTGGAAAGCAGGGAAACAGAAGAGAGTTTCACAGGCATGCAGCTCTAAGAAAGAAGCTTCGTTCATGGAATCTACGTGTAGGTTTAGGCACAGATAAAGAGTGGTGGAAATTATTGATAGTGTTTTATCAAATCAAACCTAAAATTTAGGGTTAGAGTTAAAAAAAAAAAAAATAATAACAATTTGTAGAAATACCAAAATTTTTAAGAAAATATTTATCAAACTTAACATTCATCAGAAGAATATCGTTAGAATTTAAATAAAAATTGGCTACTTCTACAGAATTTGAGTCGAGCTATTTTTTTTTTTTACTTTAACCTTAAGCTCCATAAAAGCGTCTCAAATCTAATAGGTCCTGCACTATTCACTAGGAACCAACATCTGTCCTCAGCATCACCACAATGTTGCAGCATCCCTGTACCTGTTTTAAAAATACTTTAATGGAATTCGCTCTGATGAACTTATAGCAGTTGTACCCCTTCGTAAACATAACATGCAACTGCAGCTGAGAATGAACTCACTACACGAGTTTATATTGTAATTCAAACCTTGTCCGTAGCTAAATACTTGATGCTTCGCTAGGGTTATCAAGGGTATATTTTATCGTGACGGCATCACTAGATAAGTTGCCTATCACAATTTAAAAGAGTCTCATATAATCTCAAGAGAAGGGTAGACCGCGCCAATTTCTCAACCTGGTACAGTGCCTCACCTTCCCAAAATGGTCACCCATCTGGTACTGACCAGGCTCGATGTTGCTTAACTTCGGTGATCCGGCAAGAATTGGTGTATCAACATGATTGTGCCATATCCCCATTAGTGTACATACTCCCGACTAAGCTGGCAAGCAACAAAATCCCACCTCTTCACTGTTGAAGTTTCTAGATGCCTGAAAGTCTTCTATTTTAATAGTTTCTTTCCTCAGACTCCTATTTCTTGCTTTCCTGGTTGTACTAATATACAAAAGTTTAAATGTAATGTAAACAGACATCTGGCTGCTCAACTCCCCATAGTCCTCTATGGACATGTGTTATAGCAATCAAGAGCTAAAGGAGAAATAACTCTAATAAAGGAAGTAAGAGTTATTGCCCTTATATAAAAAGAAAAAGACTAGAGAGTTCCAGGGAGAATGGACAAGATGGCGACTGCACTAACACGTGCATATTTGTGCTGTAAATATAATTTGTGTTTTCAATCGTAATAAATAATATTAACCTAAAATGAGCTTGTTTACTTTTCATTCAAATATTACCTGATTTCTTCAGACACGACAACATGATTCTCAATAGTAGGCCTTACATCCAAGTGACAGCATGCCCTTTTGGAGGGTGCAAAAGTGTTAAAAAAATTAAATTAAATATTTAAAATAAAACTAAATTTTAGGTTCAGTTCAAATCCTCTAAAAACATCAAAATTGAAATAAAAATAAAATAGTGATAGAGTTAATAGTATCGATTTTTTCTCCTTCTCCAGATAAAACCAATGAACTTGTAATTCGCAAAAATAAAATTCATGGGAAAAGGTTGTGTGTGTGCTGGGAAGTAGAATTAACAATTAAAACAGTCTTGTTTTAAAGAAGAAAAGAGAATATATTTTACATAAAAATCCCAAAAGAGCGGCATATTTTAGGTACCATATAATTACCCATGCGGGAAAACAAATATTATAATTGCATTTATTAAAAGATTAAATAAAAATGGAGTAGCTTATCAAAAGAGTTTCTTATAAGAAAACTAGCCTGGGTGCCCAGTGTTTTGCTGAACAACAAATAGGATTATATATTAAACTAGCCTGGATGCCTGGCGTTGCCCGGGTGTTTGGAGGTGTGTGTTGAGCAAAAAAAAAAGTGGTGGCAGACAGGAAGGCTCGAACCCATACACTGAAGGAGGAAAAGAATGTGAAAAAAAAAAAGTGACGTCTTTGCTGTTGCGCCCATCTCCAAATCGGAAGTGATGTAGGTTTAAATTAAGGCTAGTCAATCGAAAAGAGGGGATGATTTTCGAAAATATCAGCGGAAAAATTGACTCCTCCCTATAGAAAACTGTCCAGTTGAGGATGAAGGAATTAACGTTTTTAGCCAATTTTTCGATATTTGTCGCCCGAAGGGTCATGCTTATAAACAGTACCGATCCCATGAAAATCCATTGCCTCTGTCGAAAGTTTTAGGCAGACATACATACAAACATACATACATACATTTAAACAGACAAGGGGGATTTATATTATAGATAATGTTTCAATATCATGTGAAAAAAAAAAGGTTTGGATTATTTGGATACTTAGGACTACTATTCTCATCTTGAGTGTTATTTGCAACCTCTGATCTCCTTCACGTGTATCTTGTTAAACTCTGAAATCTGCATAAAATTTCGAACGAAACCCTTTATTTAATATCCTCATGGGTAGAATGTTCTTGTGTTAGATAATAACCTGGCTAAAAGTTAAATGAGTTATTATCGATCTATCTATCTGTCTATCTATTTATTTATCTATCTATCCAGTGATATTGTTAAAATAGTTTAGATTGGGAGTTATTTATTGTTTAGCTGAAGATGTTTACATAAATTAGCTAAGTTAAATAAACAAAATGACCTTGAACAGTTGGGTACGTGACAGAGGTCACACGTTACGAGACGCATGCTTTTGATGATGACATAACGAAACTGACAGGTCAAGAGGTCAGAAAATTAAGTCGAGGAGTTTGAGTTTGGTCATGAAAGTGAACAGACATACTACAAAGCCAGGAAATGGGGCTGAAAGAATAAGCATGTAGACACGTAATGCAGACTCCTTGTGAAGACCACTGAGACAACTGAAATAAATTTATATTTTAAAAATATAAAGTGTTGTCATGTGATTTCACAAAAGAAGAAAAACAGGTGTCTTAATCGGTTATGATGTTGGTCGTTGCATGTTTCATCACAGAGCCCAGCAGTGAAGACAGAAGAACTCCGGATAAAGAAAAGGTATCAAGCATCTATATTCTTCTTTTTATAAACTATGATACCTTTATGTAAATACGAACTGCAATATATCCCCGTGTGATAACTCCTCTATACATTTAGTTTACACGTTTATATTTCTTCTCCTATGTAACACTTGTTCCATCAGCTATGACTGGGTAGAAATCTTAAGTAATTCACAACTGTATATTAGAAAAAGGACTCGTGGCATAGTGGATAACGTATTTGGTAAAATTAAGTTGTAAGTTACATGCTTCTGGAAGTTGAATGTTCAATCCTCTGTGTGGGTGGCACTAAAAATGCAATCGTGAATTACTTAGGACTTTTACCTAGTTATGGTAGATGAAATGAGAGCATGCTATCTCTCATGGATTAAATAAAGCATTCTGTTCTGGGTCCATCATCGCAGTATTTACTATATTCCCACTCACAGAAAGATGTGACACAAGGTCGGAAGTTGGGGAAAGTTAAGCCAGTGCCACTTTAATTGGAGCACTCTGGCCTATTAAAAATTGCCTGAATAGCCTCGTTGGCATTCCTGACCATAAGGCCACAAGCAATAAACTTATTACATATGAATAATACCTGGAAATGTAGACTTTGTGGAACTACCCAAAACTCATGCTTCAACATACTAGATAAAAAGACATTCAAATGATCCAATTTTTGATTGACTGATTGTCAAGATTCAGTCTTTGATTGGCAAGCAACTGCAAGTGCAACTCGGTACTGCGACATTTCTTATGGCATTAGATGTAATTGTATTAATTGTTTCTGTGTAAGTCCATTCATTCATGAAATAGGTAGATCAGCTTATCCCATAACAAAAAAAATTGTTTTTTCTTGTCTTGTGGTAATGTATTCCCCAGATGGAATCTCTTTGAAAGAATGAAATCAAAAGTGTTGTGGCCTTACAAGCCTGCAATAATCAATACAAACGCAGTGGTATAATTAGCAAAAAGTGTGCCAACAAAAATATGCTACAGAAGTACACGTCATGATTTTGGGGCCATAACTGCCACAAATAAATTAATAGTAAATAAAAATGTCTAAGTCGTGTAGAGGCAATAAACATGTACACGGATGGTATTTACTCCATTCCCATCACAAGAAAATGTAGCACAAGGCTGGAAAGTGAGAATAAAAGTCAGTATGCAAAATGTGGTGCATTTGGGCTCTATAATAAAATGCCTTAGCAGTCCTGTCGGCATTCCCGACTAGTGGCGCCTCAGGTAATTAGTGATAAAGTAACCCCTCTTTATAGTGAGAAGGGAAAGCCTAGGAGCGTCGACCTTCTTGAATTACTCAGAGCAATATCTGAACCTCACAGAGCAGGGAAACTGATGCTGCAGTGGCCTACTCTTGAACTGATTGTCAAGCACGTATCTTCAACTGGAATTAAATGCAAAAAAAAAAAAGAAAAGAAAAGATTTTTGGCGTGAAAACATACATGGACACACAAGAAATAATAATTTTAATAATACCAAGGGAAATTGTTTATAATAGATATTGTGCTTCCATATTAAATAACTCAAAAAGGGTTGTTCTCTCATAAAGTAAACCAAACCAATTAAAAAAAAATTTTTCAATGGAAATCTCTTCAGACAAAGTATGAATAAAAATAATATAAAAATACATTGCAAAAATTCACAAAATTCAATTCAATTTATTTGGCAAAAATAATACAATCATGTTTCAATTACAATGTAAATAAAGGATGGTAGAAATTTGCACAAGAAAATACAGTAACCCAACACCTGTCTAAATTCATGTGCTGCTAGTGCATTTATTATCTCTCTTGGAAATCTATTCCAAAGCCCTGGGATTCTGATTGAGAAAACGCCATTTTTCGACTCAATCGAAATTTATAATGAAATTGCTTCTCGTAGTGTCTGCATAGATCTCTTTCTGGTACAGGAGTGAAAAAAAAAAAAAAAACGATCGTTGATGAGATTTTAGACCAAACTGGGATCACCATGTAATCGCCTGCACTCATGGTCAAAAAGGTTAAACTTTTTTGAGTCAGTTTTCATGGGTCAGATCGAATAAACCCTGTACCATTCAAGTAGCTGCCTTGAAATCTCTCTAGATAATAAATTATAAGTAAATAATAATGATTAAGTATTCGTACAACTTATAAAATAATGTTATAACGGTAATAATAAGCATGGGATGAATAGAAAATGAATGTTTAATAAGCAAAGGGATTTTATTTTTAATCAACTAATACAGAGAAAAAGCTGAAATGTGAAAAAGTAGTAATAAAGACGTCTTCATTTGAAAAACAACTCTGGAGATTCATTTAACAATTTAAGGTTTATTGCAACGCAAAGCACTGTGTGAAACCATGCATAGTTCAGATTCTTCACATTTAAAATGAATGTTAAAATGAAAATCGAAATCAAGTAGCGAAAATAACAATAAAAAATATTGCTCTGGGGAAATGTTACAGCTGAAGCAAAAACATGTTAACAAAAACGTCAAAAATGAAAACGAGGCTAAAAATCGAAATTGATGTATGAAAACGAGGCTGCAGAATCAAGTGGAAGAAACTCTCCGTTTGTTTTTGTTGTACTCATTTTTTTTTTTTTTTATTGTTTTCTCCTCACTTCATTAAACCACTCTGGAAAATTAAAGAATTATTCAGACAAAAAGGCGGGAAAATAAAAATACATAAAATAAAACTTAGAACAACGATTTTTTATTTTATTTTTATTTTAAATATTCAAATTTATGGCTATTATTTATTCAATTTGAAAACAAAACTGAAATGCCAGAAGGAGACAAAATAACGTTTTTCTTTTTCATCATATAAAACTATATTTTGACAATATTAAAAAAAAAACTAGTTTGAATATTTTTTTTAATTGAAAAAATAAACGAAAATAAATGCTAAAAAATAATTAAAAAGGTTCATTTTAATTTCAAAGATAAAATTTTTTCGTGTTACTTTGATTATTAGGACTACTATTCTCATCTTGAGTGTTTCGGGGTGACGGTAGTTCAATGGTTGACGACACGAACTGACGACCTGAGTGTCTCAAGTTCGAATCCAATTCGTTTCAAAATTACTTTCACTTAGGAGGTTGGCAATCTTTATGTGGCACCTCCTGTAAGTACCTACTGTCTTTCTAGAAATAATTCTGACTAGAAAAATATCTGGGAAACCAATGCCAACAATAGAATCATTTGGATTCATACGATATAATAATAATGATGATGATGGTGATAATTCATGCGATATGATGATTACTATATTGTCATATATCGATGTCATTCTTCTTTTAAGCACATTAAAAATAGATCGTCATATTGTAAAAATCTAACAAACGTCTGCACAAAAGTATGTTCTAACCTGTTCTTTTGACTTTTAATTTATGAAGAAAAAAAATGTAATTTCTTATCTAGTAATTTTAAACTGAAAATAAACGATATATTTAAAAGATGAACATTTATAAAAAAAAAAATCAGGCATTAAGAAGAATTAAATTTTAAATTATTTTTTCTTTATTTTATTTTATTAACTTGAATAGTCAAAAATTAGATCTTATTAAAATGAAAAATAAAAACAAAAGACAGTTTGAAATTAAAAGAAGATTGCAATTGTTTATCACGGCCATATGGAATGAATGATTGAACATAGCCGTCTATTTTGAATTGCCTGCTTTAACCGTCTATAATAAATTGTTTGCCTTGGCCATCTACGAAGAATCTTTTGGTTTAGCCGCCTTTCACACGCAGACACAGATCGAGATAACATTTCGCTTAGATTATTTCTACATTATTGACGATGTCTTATTAGCACGGTTTCTATGGAAAGACTAACTTGAAAACTTTGGCATTCTCTCAGCATGATAAACGTGTTTCCAGTTGTTATTGTTTTACTCCTGTTTTATCTACCGTTTAATCCAATTAATTGAATTCTGCCTTATCTTTACGCTACCCAGCTTTCATTCAACCCTGGGAACAATTTTGCTCTATGGATATGGGTCACCAATACAGGGTCCCCCGAACATCCAAATAGTTCATGGCAGCACTAGATGCATCATGACTGCTGATCTTTGGGTGATTACGTATGTACATACATATGTAGCAAGATCCCAGGCGATACCGGATGGTCTTGCTTTTTAAATAGAGGAAGAGAAGGTAGGAGAGGGGGTGTGATACTTGATCAAGAAAAAAAAATGTCCCTAGGACTTTATCAAGAAATGAAGAAAATAATAGATAATAATTGTTCTTTAAGGGTTTTGATTTCCATTTTGTACTTATGTAGCGATAAGAAGAGGCAAAAATGTCCATAAGAAATAAAATATTTCAGTGGGGGGGAAAAATGATAATGAGATTCTTGAGTTTGGCAGAAAAACAATACAGGATCGTTTTCAAAAAAACAATTCAAATATTATGGAAACAATAACTTGGGTTCAAAATGTCTGCTTTGGTGTCTGCAAGATGTTGTCATTTGGGTCCACCTGTTGTATTTAACTACCAGGCCACCAAGCCAGCGATAAGTTAGTTGGACAGATTAATAAATAAATTGAACCTAGGGAGAGATATGGTCACGAAAGAGAAAGAAGAGGTTCACAAGAAAAGAGAAAATGAAAAGAGTATAAAATAATGGGATAGAGAAAAGAAGAGGGTTAGAGGAAAAAAAAGAAAGAAAAGTAGTCTTCAAATGACAGAGCAGGGAAAGAGGCCAGTTTAAAAAAACCATTGGCTTTTTAGAATTACGGTCTTTTTGTTGGCTGGCATTGCACATCGCCCTTGCCCCGCCTGGGGGAGGGGGAGAAACCCTCATAAGAGCTAAGTTAAAAAGCTCTTGTTCTTAGCTGGGAAATTTATTAGATGAATTTAAGTTATACAACCTGCATCACGAAGCTCGGATCAAAGAACTCGACTTAAAACAAGTGTGAAAGGATTTATAAATAATTATTTTGTTTCGTTATCTAAAAATGGCCCAGAGTTTTTCTTTGTTTCTCGATTGCCGGCCTGAATGAGGATACAGATGATGAAAGAGATAGACTGGATCCAGCACAAAGCCAGAGTCACGGCCGAAATCGACAATGTTGCCACACGGACTTAGGGTCATGCACATTTTGTGTGCCCTAAGCAGCAGAGAGATATTTTCCAGTGACCAGTGAGCGTCTGGTCACCCTTAAGGGGTTCACCACTAGACAAGTAAGAATCTAACCCTGCTGGGTTGCATCTATGGTCCTGCGAGCCAGGAGCAATGTACACGGCCAAGAGTACATCACAAGTATGCTCCTGTGAACCAGGTTAGCGACGGATGCGGCCTGGCCCCAGACAAGAGAGGGCGTTAGGCTTATATTATGGTGCCGTGACCAGGATATCACATCTCTGAGATGTGCACAAATGAGTAACCACAAAGACATTTTTGAAGCGTTTGGAACTCAATTTTCTTCACAAAAGAAAACATTGAAAAATATAAGGAAAAAGGAAAATGGCACAGAAAAATGTTTTTAAAAAATTTAGGAGAAAAAGAACGATTGAAAAGAAAACTTATAGAAAAGAAAAGAGAAATTGAAATTGAACTTTGAGGGCATAGCTTAAAAAATAATAGCCAGCCGTCAGAATACAGGGAAAAAACTTTGCAGCAAGGAGCAAGGAAGACCACGAGAGACAGAGAAAAGGATAGATTGAAAGAAAAGAAGCAGACGAGTAGAGAGGTAAGGGCAGATTTTTATTGGTTCGTATTGCTTCGCTCAATTTTTTTTATATCAGTGTTGTTTTTCTTGATTAAGTCTCCCCGTAACGAAAGTTTTGTCTTAATATGCAAAATATTATTAATTTTTCTCCCAACCCCAAAGGAAAAAGTGAAAATCAAATATGTATTCGTTTAAACTGGTTGATACGTCATCGTTGTATAAGAACGGACGCGCATATGTTGTCACTGATATGAGAGAGAGAGAGAGAGAGAGAGAGAGAGAGAGAGAGAGAGAGAGAGGCAAGTCCCTTTAAAAGGTATAACAGTAAACAGATTTTAGTAGACATGAGAAAGAGAAAAGGAGAGTCGAAAAGAAAAAAGTAGCAAGCTCCAAGACCAGCTTTGAGCAGGGGCGAGGTATGGGCGAATTGATGGGCATAGGAGTGTCTCTGATCTATCACGGGAGCAGTCCGAAGGGTTAGATTCGCTTTGAAATTTTTAAAAGAAAAATAGTTTTTGAAAAAAGGAAGAGTAAAGGAAAAATAAATAAATAAATAAGTTATAATAGAACTAGAACTGAAAATGAAAAAAAAAAAACATGTTTTGCATGCACATGGCCTAATGGGTTGCAGTTGTTGAGAAGACTGAAACAAAGAGAAAGAAAATATAAACTGTTTTACATGTACATGGTTTAGTCACCTTAAAAGGACTAGTAAAGTGAAAAAAAAATGGGAGTTTATCAATCGAAAATATATATATATATATATATATATATATATATATATATATATATATATATATATATGCAGGTGTAGGCGAATATAAAATCCCTGACTCCCGAGCTGTTGAAGTTTACAATATCATGGGTGCATGTTATTGAGTTATTGCCATTTTCTCTGATGATTGGAACTATGAACTAACCACAAATACATATGAACGCATACAAGCTTATACACTAAGATAAGCAGAACTATTAGAGCAGAACATTTTTGCATACTGAACGGACCATTAATCCATGAACATTTTTGCATGCTGAATGAACAGGTATGCCCTGACTTCAGATGATGAAAGAGATAGACTGGATCCAGCACGAAGCCAGAGTCACGGCTGAAATCAACAATGTTGCCACACGGACTTAGGGTCATGCACATTTTGTATGCCCTGAGCAGCAGGGAGATATTTTCCAGTGACCAGTGAGTGTCTGGTAACCCTTGAGGGGTCCACCGCTAAACAAGTAAGAATGTAGCCCTACTGGGTCGCATCTTTGTCCTGCAAGCCAGGAGCGATGAACACGGCCAAGAGTACATCACAAGTATGCTCCCGTGAACCAGGTTAGCAACGGATGCGGTTTGGCCCCCAGACAAGAGAGGGCGTTAGGGTTATACATATGGTGATCGTCACTTTTTGACAGAAGACATCTTTCCTTTGCTTTATTGTTGATTATTTATCCATTTCCATGTATTTTTTATAAATATATTTTTTTGTTTTGTTATTGTTGTGGGGTACAAATTACCCCTATTTGAGAACTAAGTGGAATCAACCGGTCCTATGAATACCACTGGTTTCAGAGACTAGATGGATACATTCATACCATGTTTAACCGCATGCTATGAACACGTTCCTCTCATACCACTTTAGTGGCTCCTGTATTCTTTATGATAAATACATAAATTTTATACATTTTACACTACTTGTGGTTTCTTTCATTTGTGACCCCTAGCACGGGTCTGCAACAGTTATTTTATTTTATTCGTTTTATAATTTATTTTTATTTAATTATTTATTTTATTTTATACATTTACACACACACACACACATATATATATATATATATATATATATATATATATATATATATATATATATATATATATATATATATGTGTGGAGATGTGATCGAGAAGCAGTTTCTATCTTCTGTGGGAACGAAGGTAACTCTTCAGACCAGTCTTGCTCTTACACAGTCTATTACAGGGTTCACACTTCAGCTGAGATTGAAGGACGTCAACTGGTACTGCCTTACTGTGGGCATTTATATGACGCTTCAGACCTCCACTTGATTTACAGACCATAGAGCAAATAGAACATCTGTCCTCCGCAGTGTGGTTCCCATCAAGGAAAGACTGATTTTCATGTGATCGCTTGTGGCTTGTTAGACCAGCTCCAGATAATCATGGAAAAAAATACAACACATAGGCAAAGCCAATTATCTATCTGTTATTTAAAGGTCGGTTATATGTGCATATATGTCCAATTAAAATTAAAAAAACAAACTATAAAACAAACGCCCATAAAGTTGGTATTTTCTTGACAAGGATTGCCGTGTCTAAAATTTAAAAATAAAATATTCATTCTCTAGGGGTTCACTGAGCCAGTTTTCCTTGCATGGGGGGGGGCGGTTTTCATTATTATTATGCATGAATTTGGAAATAAAATGTCAACATTACTTGAGGAATCTATTATATAAAGGAGGGTTACCTGTTTGCATGTACAGCTGGAAAGGGCTGGGCAAAGGATTGAGGAAATTGAGGGGAAAAATTGGAGAGGAGAAACGGAAAGATAGAGAAACAGATTAGAGAGAGAGAGAGTTAGAGTGTTTTAATATAAATAGGTTAGACTTTTGTCCAGGGCAACGCCAGATAGCCTTGCTAGTACACAATAAAACACTCATCATGACTACATCTAAAGTGTTTCAATAACCATCATCTACATATATGATTCATTTTATTTATTAAGTACTTGAAACCATAAAATTGCCCAAACAAATCTGGGCAGGAGCTGCTCAGAGCGTCCTATCCTGCCTTATAACAGAGTTCAAAACCGACTTTGTAATCTAGTAGACGACGTCCTTTTCTGTTCTCTGCAACCTCTTTCCCACAGAAGAGACGTTGCGTGCTTGTTTCTGTTCTATCATTATTTTCATGGCAAGTACTAGACTGACCTCCAATCTATGCCCCCCCCTTCACAAATCTTTCACAAAAAATGCTCATCTAGCCAAAATCACTAGCAATAATTGGCCCCCACTCATAATTTGCCCCCACTCTTTATTGGTGCTTAAACCTAAACGTGGATTTCATGAACAAAACTTCTTTCATAGAATTGCCTACCTGTGGAACTGTGTTCTGTTTATTTGCTTTCAAGCTGACTACAATATTATAGTCTTCAAGTCCAATGTAAACAAGTTCTTGATGAGCTATCCTCGTAAATAATCTGATTATACCAAATTTCCACCACAAACGATTACTACGCTACTGTCCCAATGACTACAATACACACATTTACCCTTATCCTCGAGTGGCCTCTGGGATTTGATATGTGGTAACCTTTGTGTAAAAAAAAAATGGTTAAATCTAAAAAGGGCGATATGCCATAGCAGAAAAAAAAAATCCATTTTTTTTTTTTTCAGACAAATATCAATCGAACTTTCACACAATTGATTTTGAAATAAAAAAAATATTAAAGAAAAAAAATTAGTCTCAGAAATTTTATTGGATTAAAAAAGAAAAACGAAATTGGATTGTGTGTGAAGTAGTTGAACAGAAAGTTCATATTTTTGTGAAAAGTCCAAGGAATAGTATGTTTTCCAGTTGACCTTAGATAAGTGCATCGGACAGCAAATACCAGCTCCCTATTTGATCTCACGAAGTAGCTTCTTTAAGTTGGTAAAGTTTGGAATGCTGGGAACCCACTCCAGGAGTAATGTTTTTCATTTCATATCCGCTCATTCCCACCGTCGCTGCTTACTAAGTCACTTGACTGTTCGGTAATGTGGAGACTGACATTATCCGTCAAGTGGAGTTTCCCACTTTGAGTGGGGAGGGGGGCTCCTGCTTGTGAGTTTCTAAGTAGCAGCCTTAAGGTTTTCAACTGATTGCTTGCCCCTACCTGCATCACGGATATCATTTCCGCCCACTCTTCTGTTCTCCACGAATACATTCTTTTTCACGTGGAGAGAGAGAGAGAGAGAGAGAGAGAGAGAGAGAGAGAGAGAGAGAGCACTTCAGCCGCTTTTCGTTAGTTGCAAGTGCTTGAATCAAGATGATGTATATCTTCACATATCCACCTGCAGGCAGTCAATATTTTACCACACACACACACACACACACACACACACACACACACACACACACACACACACACACACACACACACACCTCTAATTCTTCTATCAATACCATTTTTATTTTCAGTATAATATGATTAGTGGTGTGTCATATTATATTAATGATTTTGTATGCGTGTGTGTGTGTATCTATACTATATGTCTAGTAAAACCTGATAGAGCAACTAATCTGGAAGAAGGAGAACAATGAAATAACACCAGTCATTCACATATTCTCTCATTAGTTCTGATCGTTCCAACTCAAAAGTAAAAAATCCCCGCTCTCTCTTTCTCTTTACGCACGCACGCACGCACGCACGCACACACACACACACACACACACACACACACACACACACACACAAGTCCGACTCTTAAATGCTCATTTAAGACATGGACTTCTTCAGTGGAAGACAAACTTTATTAAGTCGTCTGTCGAGAACATGTGGTTTTGACCGACCACCTGTCTGAAACATTAGCATATCCAGTGTTGTAACGATGTAAATTTGTCATATATATATATATATATATATATATATATATATATATATATATATATAATTTCTGTAGCAATATATTTTTTTATAATATATACCAATCCTTATTTAAGAAGCTCAATGTAATTACAGAGCAATATAGTGAATAAATGACAAAAAACTATTTTCCAAAATTCATGATGTTGACCATCTTATGATTTATTCCTTTATTTACAATTCTTCTGATGAGTTTAGGGCATAATAGATTCACTGATTGATGTAATAATTAAGTGATTTATTTTGCGCTACGAAACAGATACTGTCAAGAATTGTAAATGTCAACTAAATTAAAGGAATAAATTATAAGATGGTCAACATCATGAATTTTGGAATATAGTTTTTGTCATTTATTCACTATATATATATATATATATATATATATATATATACGTTTTATTTTTTATTACCGTATCTTTCTGTTAAGTAACATTATTGTCTCGGCTACACGGCCGTTTTTTTTTGGCCGTCTGTAGCGTCCTCAGACTTTTACAGAAATGTTCGCTATTTTGGGACAGCGAACATTTCTGTAAAAGTCTGAGGACGCTACGGACGGCCAAAAAAAAAACGGCCGTGTAGCCGAAACAATAATGTAACTTAACAGAAATATACGGTAATAAAAAATAAAACGCATATTTGCTCTACAACAGTATTAAGCACTTTCTTCAGTTTTTATTAATTACCATCTCTTCTCTCTCTCTCTCCCTCTCTCTCTCTCTCTCTCTCTCTCTCTCTCTCTCTATATATATATATATATATATATATATATATATATATATATATATAATTACAAAAGTCAGAATATCTTGAAAATTCATGGCTTTTTTTATATATGCAATAGTAAATAAATATTAGTGATTTATCCAATAACCCTTTTCGTCTGATAAAATAAAAAGGTAAAACATGTTTATGCATTTCGTGAAGCATACGCGGCATCTATCTTTTCAATTCCAACATTATTTCTTCTAAATCCTGCATTAGTATCAACTGCACAGATGAGTGTGTAGAAGTTTTGTCTGCGTCGGCGTAAATAGATTATCCATATTTAATTCTGCCAGCACCTGCATTGTTATGCAGTTCTGGATGCAGTTTTTTTAATGTCGGCTTCTATTGGTGCTTAATTTTAGGAAATGAAGCTTATGTTTTATTTCGGGTATCGGAGAAATATACATTCGAAAAAGGCTGTTAGTTATTCATACATGGAGAAATAAAAGAAAAAGGAATATATATATATATATATATATATATATATATATATATATATATATATATATATATATATATATATATAATAAAATAAAAATTACAATTAAGTTTACCAAGTGATCCAAGATGGTAAAACTAAAGTATATTATAAATATTAAAGAATTAATATTTATAAAGTAATCTCAACCAGATGTAAAAGCTCGATAAAACCAAATAGGAGATAGATTTTGCTAAATCCTACCCTCTGATGAGAAGGAAAGTATTTCTTTGAAACTCCACAGATTAAGGACTATTCACTTATTTAGTGTTTCCTTTACAAATTAAATATGTTTTTAACTTTTTTTTCAAAGTGTTTTTTAACATGTTTATTAACTATTTGCTTATATATATATATATATATATATATATATATATATATATATATATATATATATATATATATATATATATAGCCAGTAGAGTTTAGTTTCCTTGAAGTATATCCAATGAAACAACATGTGTCTACAAAAATAGTGCTCAATGAGTGAACAGAGCAGGTGTATTAATTTTATTTATACAAACATTAATGGCTACATATGTGCATACATGTTTCTGTAATCACCCACGTTGGGGGATTACGTCTTCAGGCCAAGAATTACCGTCGTGACTTTTGACGGTAATTCTTGGCCTGAAGACGTAATCCCCCAACGTGGGTGATTACAGAAACATGTATGCACATATGTAGCCATTAATGTTTGTATAAATAAAATTAATAAATATATATATATATATATATATATATATATATATATATATATATATATATATATATATATGATTTTTATTTTCTATTCCTTTCTGTCCTATAAGTATTCCTTAATATCCAATGAACAGACATCGAAAAAAAACCTTGACATTTCTCCGTTTTTAATCACTGAATCAAACAATTGACTATATATATATATATATATATATATATATATATATATATATATATATATATATATATAGTCAATATCAATAATATAATGCAAAGAAAACAAAGCAATTTTATATAGGCTATCCACAAGAAACGCCATCCATTTTCACCTATCAAGTGATGACAGTACTATTATAACAAGTTTTCCAATGGGTTTGAATCTTTGGCATACAAACTAAATCTATATGTTGCAGACGTAGAACTTGCCGAAGCCGATTTTGCCCATGGAATTTTTTTTAGTAGCTAATGAGACCCCTGTTTATTAGTCGTGAAACATAAGCCTATAATACGGCATAATCACGTTGACACACCTGTTCTCGTCAGATCACCGAAGTTAAGCAATGTCGAGCCTGGTCATTACTAAAATGGGTGACCAATTTGGGAAGTCCAGATACTGTATGTAGGAGGACGTCAACACCTCCCTGCAAAAAGTTGCAAAAACCTAACGTCGTCATTTCCCCCAACGGGGATATACATGCGACTGGAGACCGCTTGTGAATTTCATATTCCCATGAAACATGAAAAATGTTTAAAAATAAAAATTAAAAAAAAATTATCGTGGATTTATTCTTTCCGTTAGTCCTAACAGTAATATATATATATATATATATATATATATATATATATATATATATATATATATATATATATATATATATATATATCTATAAGAGCAAGGAACTATGAGACTCAACAAAATGTGCTTTTCAGTTTTCAAGTTTTATAAAATTCTCTGCAGTTAATGAAAATTATTAAGAAATTTACATGTGCAGTTTGAACCTACAGACCACATCATACACAAAAAAACAACAACAAAAAAACACGCTATCAATTTACCCACAGTAGAATTTTCATATGTCGTGTCATTGTTGCTTAGCGACAACATAGAAAAAATAGTTTTACCGATGATAGATAAATTAAAATAACGGTTTCGATTATGGATGATTGGTAATTATTGGGGATATTCTGGGACAAAAATCACAGACTTAGACACTAAAGTTCTGTAAATTTTAAAGAAAATCTGTTCAGCCGTTTCGGAGTATGCAAGGATCTCTTTCTTACACACACACACACACACACACACAAAGTTGCATTTATATGATTGTAGATAGATGTGTATATATATATATATATATATATATATATATATATATATATATATATATATATATATATTATATTATATTTAATTTAGTCTTGTGTAACTTTGGGTAGAATCGAAATAGTAAAAATGTCAATTTAATTTTATCAAGTCAAGTAAATTTTGGTAATTTTGAAAACTATCTGAGGAGATGGCATTTTGATCTCGTTGAACTTTTTATAATAATCAATAATCAAGCAAAATTTAATTTGTAGACCTGTTTTATACGCATACACACACGCACACATACATACATATAGTCATCTACATACAGGACTGTTTTGCTGTTTCGTATCTCATCAGTGTGGTTAGACAAGCAACTACATCAAGCCAGAATCGAAATCCGATTTCACAAACGACAGTCGGAGCTTCTAACCGTTGCACTATACGGCTGCTGTATGCGGGTAGGTAATTAATAATGTTTTGACATTGTCCAAATACCTAAGCTCAATTTGTTTACACAAAGAGTATCACTTCATATGCTAATGGTTATTTGTATATCACTTCCCAGGGGGATTAAAGGAAGGAAGTAAGGTCAATTCTTTAAGAGAAGACTTATTGGGATAATGCAAAGCACAAGAAATTTTTTAGAGCTTATATAAAAATCAATGATGGAAGAAAATGATATAAAACTATATACTAATATATATAGATTTGTTCATTTATTCAAAAATGGTATACATCAATTAGGGGTGTAAGGTAAGTGGGGACTCTTTATGCCATGGTATTTCGAAGCCTAATGCTTCTCATCAGAAGAAGAGAGAAGATGCTAGGTAACATAATACGGATGCAACATCTAGCGATAATTAGATTAGGAGCGAAATAAAATATTGATGCTGTTTGGGGGAACTAAATTGATCTTTGTGATATAGGAGGAGTATAGCTTTTATTAAATTATGCAGATAGGTGTAAATAAATAAATAAATATATTGTAGTATATAATTTTCTATTGTCGTTTTCTGTCTTTATTGATTTATATATATATATGTGTGTGTTTGTGTGTGTGTTTGTGTGTGTGTGTGTACATATATATATATATATATATATATATATATATATATAGAGTTTTATAGAGAGTTGTGTGTGTCTTGTGCTTATTTATATACGTAAGTGGCATAGTGTAGAGGTTTCTGGCACGGACTACTGAATTTGAGTTCTGTCGTGGCTCTTGCATCCTTTTCACTCATATCCTTGGGAAAAGTATTAATCTATATATCTCCTCTTCAGCTACATAGTAGCTAAATAGTATGTTGGACTAAAGGCAGATCTTTGTTGTTTGTTGGAAAAACTCAGAAATGACACGAGTTATTCTCTGTTTGTCTAATGGTTATAGAAGACAGAGTGAAACGATAAATTTGTTGCCATAAAGAAAACAACACTATAGCTTTATTTTAAAACTTCTATCGAAAAAATCAATTCAGGTAACTCGATTATGTAGTAGAGCTGACATCTATTCAATGTAGCCGCCTTCAGCCTCAATCGCTGCCTCGATACAGGTATGGAACTGGGAGCATTCTTTTACCACAAGTGCTGGCGAGAGCTTGGTGGATGGCAGCGATTAGACTTGCTTGGTGTTGTGGGAGGTCATGTTGGTGATCTTCTTGACGTATGACTAAATGAAGTAGTCCAGCGGTTCAGTTTGGGAAAGGAGAAGGGCCAGTGAGAGAAGGGTACAAAGTTGTAGCACTCCTTCTGAAGCCAAACCTAGGTTTCTTTGGACTTGTGGGTTGGCGCCAAGTCTTATTGCCACACCCAGGGTTTGCCAGTGGCCACCTGATTGCACCAGGGGATCACCACACGTCAGCACATCCAAATACACTTTACTGTTGACTTTCAAGCCGATTTCGAAGATGTGAGGTGGCATGATGTGGTTCTCACTTGAAACCACACCAAACATCATAACCATGACCGGAAACTTTGTTTTCATCACCCTGGACACATCTTTGATGCTCATGGCAATCCAGCGATGCATTTTGAGAGTGCTGGCAATGGTTCTATTATCATAACTTGGATCAGTAGTTGTACAGCAGCGCATTTTTGATCTTGCTCGTTAAGCATTGTGTCACTGTCAAACATGACAGAAGGCTCCTATCACTCTTAGGATTTGTACACAACTGCCCAACAGTATGTTTTGGCGTTGGTGACTTCCACAGTGTAAGTCGTACTTTAAACAAGCAAGGTATGTTTTATTTGATTCTTAATTCATAATTAAATATCATAAAGACTATTTTGTTTTTCTCCCACAGTTTTGTAACTCTTGCTATTCTCCCCCTCTCCATGATTTAGTCGACACATTCCATGAACAATGTTTCTGGCCAAGGTTGAATAATTGCTGCTTTTTGGGGTCAACTGTTATTTCGAATAGGTGGTATATGAATACTTTTAATCATTTTATGGTATTCATCATCATCATTCAACTGTCAATCCATCCGTTTCATGAAACCTTTTCTCGGTTGTTTTTATTAGTCTTGATAAGTGCTGAATCATTTCTAAAGAAACAAATAAATTCCTTCAAGAAAATAATTTGTCCGGATCGGAATTATTTTCAACCGGCTGCCGTCTTGAAAAGGTCAATGTAATTCTGTATTTGTCCATACAGAGTTACTTCCCTTAAAACGAAAATTAATATTTTCTAAAAAAAATAAATAAACGACATAGTTTATAAGAAGAAAAGCAAAGCAAATTACAAGTCAATACACTGTCGGGCAACGCCGGGTAGGTAGAACTATGAAATAATAATATCATTACCGCATAAATTCACTGCAAGAAGAGCAAACTGAATTGCTGAAGGAAAATCTATCAACCAAACTGTATTTTATTTTATTTTCATTTTTGCGGTTCTTTGTGTTCGTCCTCTTGAAAAACAAGTTCTTGCTGCAATATTGGACGGCGCCAGCTGCCACGTTTAACCAATAAAATGAAATTTTTATTAAGTCAATTTCATTTTTTTTAACTTAAATTTATTTTCTTTACTATTGTTTGATTCATTTTTTTTTCTTTTACTAAAAAGCTTTAAGAATGTCTTCTAATCGGAATTTCATAACAATTCTACAAAAACAAGTTTAAAAAAATACAAGTTTTTCCCTGAGCGATGTCTGCAGGTGTCGAGGCATGGCAACAGGACCAGAGTAACGAAAAGACAAAAGTGTGGAATGATTGAGAGAGAGAGAGAGAGAGAGAGAGAGAGAGAGAGAGAGAGAGAGAGAGAGAGAGAGAGAGAGAGAGAGAGAGAGAGGCCATTAGCTTTACAAGAGGTTGCAATTGGAGACAGAACGACTGTGGTTAACGAATCAGTGTTTTCACACCGAGTTTCAAATTCGCCAGCAAATTTCGACTAAAGAGTTTTAAAGTCATTAAGCTGTGTTTCCCAACTGTGGATCATGACTCCCACCATCACCACCACCACCACCTGGTGATGAGAGCACATTAGAAATATTCAGAAGAGGTGCCATCCTAACTTAAAAATTGAGTAGAAATCTCTGATTTTTTTACAAGTTTATTAAACATATCTATAATGTAATGAACAGTTAAAAAAAAAAAACCTAATCAACATTAAATACAGAAACAAATTGAATATTGAACATGTTGTGTGATTATTGTGGGCCAATATTAATCAAGGCAAACACAGTTGTATAATCAACCACAAAATTTATTAGCAAAAGTATACTACAGAAGTATACATCATAATTCTAGAATTATAACCTTTTTTTTACAAGGTAGTCATCACTTATAAAGGCCCGGGATCCACTTGGGGATAAGGGTTATTGCGTGTACAGTAATCAATGGGATAGTATCGTAGTAATCGTTAGTATTGGAGATTTGATAAAGTGTCTTACTTAAGGGGGCGGTTCATCAGGAATTTGTTTATGTTGGACTTGAAGACATCCAAGTTGTAGTCAGGTGGAAAACAGGCAAACGGAAGAGAGTTCCACAGGCGTGCACTTCTAAGAAAGAAACTTTGTTCATGGAATCTACGTTTTGGTTTTGGCACAGATAAAGAGTGGGGAAAACTTTTGACAGTGGTTTCAGCTAGACGGGTGTTTATCGTGAAAGATTGGCGAGGGGGGACCAGTGATTAGAGCTCAGACGAGCACTTTCCATGGAAGAACTGTATTTATTGCTTCTAGGTAAGTCCATTTATTCCTGAAATCGGTAAATTAGATTTGATAGCTAAGAAACATTGTTTCTTTCAATGTCATTCACAGACAGAGCAGTAGTTTTGGTCTGACTTTCAAGCCAAGGTAACACAAAGATGAAATTGAACGACTTACGTACTTGAAAAACGAGTTTTAAAAAATGATGATAACTTCCACTATAAAACTTACTATCCATGAAAATAAAATGGGATATGTTCTCAACCAACAAACTATCTGTATATCAATTGGTCAACGATTGGACTGGAAAACATGGAATCACTACCTGACCAAAGACAAGAAATAGCATTAAGTAAAGTCTGAATCAGACATATGCATTTTACATTTAACTTCTCAAAACAGAACCTGTACTTTGATGTATCTCATCTGATCACATATTTTGTCAAGCATATTCTAATCGATTATAAAATATAGAAATATCTGTAAAAAATATATAAAATATATAGAAATATTTACAAATATATATATATATAGAGAGATAGGCAGAGAGAATGAATGACAAAAACCTACATTCCAAAATTCATGATGTTGACTATCTTATAATTAATTGTTATAATTGTTTGATAAAATTCCAAATGGCATAATAGAAACATATTAAAGGTATATGCAGCTTCTCTTCCAATTTTCGGATTTTAATCATGTCAAATCACACTTCATTTCCTTTTGACGGATTGATTGTTGCTATTTCTTCTCATGAGTTAAGGGCATAATAGATTCACTGATTGATATAATAATTAAGTGATTGATTTTGCGCTACGAAACAGATACTGTCAAGAATTGTAAAAGTCAACTGAATTAAAGGAATAAATTATAAGACGGTCAATATCATGAATTTTGGAATATAGTTTTTTGTCATTTATTCTCTATATTGCTCTATAATTACATTGAGCTTCTTAAATAAGGATTGGTATATATTATAATGAAAATATATTTCTACAGAAATATATATATATATATATATATATATATATATATATATATATATATATAATTCTTCAAGTTCCAAATATCAAGTTTATATCAGTTTATTACATTTCAAAAGATGGCCATCATTACAATATTGTTTCATATTGCGACTTTAAACAAGGCTGATAGCTATTATTCGCGTGCTCTCGTGTAATGAATGAATGCATGAATGTAGGATTGACATGAAATTCTTAAAGATAAACTAAAATAACAGAAAAATGGGCTGAAATGACTTCAATAAATAAAAATTAAATGATTTAGAATGACTTTAATGAACTTAAGGATGAATTGAATGACATTGAGAATGACTTGAATGCTTAAAAAATGGCTTGAATGGCTTTGTGACTGACTGGTTGTAAAGTGGGTGATAATTTTACATTAAATTAATACAGAAAAGTGATCCCCCACTTTATATCACAAAGTTACAAACATAAGTACAGCATGTAGTAAGAAAGATACTACACTTTGATCTTGGCTAAAAGGCCAAGAAAAGGGTATTTATTTGCTCCCCCACCGAGCAAATTAGGCACAAGGCCGATTTTTAATGTGAGGAGTGAAGGGGAAATGGGGACCAGCTCCTCGGGGAGTAAGGGAGATGGATAGTGACAATTGGTATGAAGGGTTGTCCCTACATTGACCAAGGTCTTATATGTGGAGTTGCCCCCACATATGGTCTTTGCTTGCAGTATCTTCCAGAACAGATACTACACTTTGAGATATTAAATCTTTTATTCATGTTAATAATACAGTCAAAATCAATGATGAACAAAAAACTTAGGCACATGGCCAACTCAAAAGGGGGGATTGTGGGGGGTCGTTGGTCGTCCTTGTCACTCCAGAACTAAACAAAATCAAAAGTTTCTCCCAGCTAGTATCTTATTTCACCATAATACCGCATTCACCCTTTCATATTGCGGGACGTCCCACTTAACTCCCAGTTTTTGAAACATTTTTTTTATTAACGTGTTACACTTTGATCTTGGCTAAAAGGCCAAGAAAAGCTTAAAAAGCTAAGAACAGCATCTATTAACAACAGACCTTTGATCTTAACCAAAAAGGCCAAGCACAAAAGTGTTACAGACAGACCAATGACAGACGGCCCGACGGACCAACGGCCCGACAGACCAACGGCCTGACGGACCAACTTATAGAGTCGCTTGCATATGACTAAAAACTTAGAAAATCATAATTTTTGACAACTTACATTTGTTCAACCGTTTTTTTCGTTACAAAGATTGCACTATACATTATCTGAAACCCAATAAAAAGGCATTCATTGAGCTATTTTTTTTCCAAATTTATATTAAAAAATTTTTATTATAAAAAACTCTATTTATGAGAAATAGCGTTTAATCCATTACGATTGGTATATACAAAGTGAGTAACGTTTCAAGTAAATGATTAACACACACACACACACACACACACACATATATATATATATATATATATATATATATATATATATATATATGCTACGACGTAGCTAACCTCACCTTGTAGTAAAAAAAAATGTACCATCTGAAAAATAACAGTTTTCCCGACTTTTTAGAAGAAACTAAATATATAATTAAGTAATATCTAAATCTCCTTCTCAAAAAAAAACAACACAAAAAAAACAAAAAAAACGGTAATCTACATGTTTCGATATTAGTAAACCATCTACTTGTTTGCATTGGTTTTACTTTGTTAGGTGCATGTATTTACTTTAGTTATAGTCTTCCTGTAATATTCTATTGTATTAGGTAATCTACTAAAAAAAAATTATGTATTGTTAAAACATTTATTAATTTTAAAGTAGGAATAAAAAAAAATCACTAAAATCATATAACAGAAATTGAAATAAAATAATTCAATAAAAAATACTGTTTTGTTGTTGATAAGTTTATTTAATTTACTTTATTTTACTTTATACTTCATTTACTTTATTACTGCAAACAGTTTAAGGTTAACGATTTTTTGTTTTTGTTTTGTATTATTTCCTTTTGAGTTTATGTATTCGTTTTAAAAGAGGATACGTTCCATTTATTTTATCATTGAGAAAGTTAAGTAGATTATAAAAGACTTAAAATAAAAAGAATTCATTTTTCATGATCAATAATCAGCCGCTTATATCATTTGAAATCCATTCTGAAGAATTAATAATCAGCCGCTTATATCATTTCAAATGTAATAATCAACTGTTTGTATCATTTTGTTGAAACTAGATAGTAATTAATTGTGTTGAATGAAATTAGAAACACAATATCATTCTTAATTCGAACATATGACGAAAGTTTTGTATTTTTCCTACTGCTCTCCCTCAACCCAGGACTGTACCCTTATTAACAAAGCCTCTGACAGCATAGATATAGCACTCTCCCTCGATACTAGCGCTCAAGTACATGTATTTGGTGATTTCAATGTCCACCACAGTAACTGGCTTGGATTCTCTAATCACACAGACATAGCTGATAGCACAACACATAGCTTCGCTATATCCCATTTCCTATCTCAGATGGTTACATTTCTGACACGTTTCCCAGACCAGCAAGACCAACATGCCTCACTTCTAGATCTATTTCTGACAACAGTTCCCGATGATTGTACAACAAATGCCCACAGTCCACTCGGGAATGCTGATCATGCTGTGATAATGGTAGAAATCACCCTAAATTCTCGCCCTAAAACTGAAGACCCATTACTCAAAACAACGAGGTATTACAAAAAGGCTGACTAGGACGCCATCAGGGAACTCATCAGAGATGCCCCATGGCAAAATATCTTTTCTCTCCCAGCTGAACAGTGTGCAAATGAAACCACTGAATGGTTATAAACTGCAATTGAGGCACATGTTCCCACACGGAAATCCTATAGCAAACCTCACTCTCCTCAATGGTTTACCTCTGCTTGTGCAGCTGCTATTGCTCAAAGGCAGCATATGTTCCACAGATTCAACCGATATAAGTCCAGTTCAAACAGACAGAAGTATATAGAAGCCAGAAATAATTGTAAGAGAGTAATAGCAACAGCTAAGACAGATTACACTGAAACCACCAGGAAACGCATTGAAGCACAGAAATTAGGAACCTGTGATTTTATGAAAATCTACAACAGTGTAGTAAATAATAGGCAGTCAGTGATTCCCCCACTATCAAACAATCATGAGGCTGCTTGCGTGGCAACCGACAAGGCAAATCTGCTTGCCAATAGGTTTGCCTCAAACTCCACACTGGACCCGGCACACCACTCCCTCCTTGACTTTCCTTTGTGGACAGACGCCACACAAGACGATTTGAAAATTACCCCTTCTCAGGTGCATGGAATCATAAAAAACCTAGACACCTCAAAAGCATGTGGACCAGATCTTATCCCGGCTGTGCTAATAAAAATATGCTCTGCTGAGATTGCTCCAGTTCTCTCCAAACTTTACAATAAATGCCTTAGCGAATCTTGCTTTCCCGACTGCTGGATAAACGGTGCTGCATTACCAGTCTTCATGAACTCTGGGGAAAGAGCTGACCCACTAAATTGCTGCCCCATTAGCCTCCTCCCACTTTTCGCCAAAATATTTGAGTCCTTAGTCAATCAAGCTGTAGTCCAGCATCTAAACTCCTGCATCTAAACTCCTGACTGACAAACAATATGGATTCAGGCAAGCCCGTTCAACAGCAGATATCTTAACTGTAGTCTTTGAATGTATATACCGTTCACTGAACAAAACAGGGGAGGGTAGAGCTGTCGCCCTTGATATATCTAAGGCTTTTGACAGGGTATGGCACGATGGTCTTCTAAGGAAAATCAGATCATATGGTATCACTGGAAGAATACACAATGTAATTAAATCCTTCTTGAGTAAAAGAAAAGTCCAAGTTGTCCTCGACGGTCGTACATCTAAACATGATATAAATGCGGGAGTACACCAGGGGTCTATCCTTGGACCTTTATTTTTCCTGATATTCATAAATGACCTCCCTGATAAAATTGTTTCAGAGATGGGTATATTTACCGATGACACCACCTTCTATAACAGGCATGAGGGGAAAACAAATGAACACATGTCTAAGGAAATGGCAGAATCACTAAAGGGTGACCTTCAATCTGTAGTGAAATTGGGGACAATAATGGATGGTCACATTCAATGCTGCTAAGACTAAGCTTGTTTCCTTCAATAACTACAAGAAACCTTTTCTACCACCAATAGCAATGATTAAGAACGCATTGCCTGAAAGTACTTCCTTTAAACTCCTCGGCCTAACATTTACAGGGAACATGAACTGGAATAGATACAGCGAGAGCATTGCCAAGGCTGCTGCAAAAAAGGTGGGTTCTTTCTACCGTGCTAGAAAATTACTTACATCTGAAAGTATCCTGTACCTCTATAAGGCCACCATTCGCCCATGTATGGAGTATTGCTGTCATATTTGGGCTGGTGCATCTGCTGCTTGTCTCTCACTCCTGGACAGGGTTTAACAGAGTTACCAACCTGATAGGTCCTGAACTGTTATCTAAGCTTCAGCCTCTGTCCCATCGACGAAATGTTGCATCCCTCTGTCTGTTCTACAAATACTTTAATGGTGGCTGCACTGATGAACTGGAAGCACTTGTACCTCCCTGACGTGACTACCCCCGACAAACCCGACAAGCAACTAAGTCCCACCCCATTACAGTAGAGATCCCTAGGTGTAAGAAAGCCTTTTACTCCAATAGTTTCTTCCCCATAACTGCAAGTCTTTGGAACTCCCTTCCGGGATACTGCTTTCCCAACTGTACTGATATGCAGAAGTTCAAGTGTAATGTGAACAAACATCTTTCTACTCATCTCTCTTCATAATGCCCCCGCAAATTGTCCCAGATAGTAGCCTCCGACTTCAAAGTGGCACTTGCCGTGTTTGGAGTGAAGATTGAATAAAAAAAATTTAAAAAAGTTACGATTTTATTACAGAAGGTAGCAGTGACACTTAATTTTATTGTAAACAAGTTAGGGCTAGTGTTAAAAGTTACTTTTTTTTTGTTTTTTCTTTTAAAGATTAAGTATTGTAAAAAAATAACTGCCTACTAAAGTAGCACCAAAACTGCTGTCTCAAAACCATGTTTCATAGCAGGATTATTAATAACAAACACAAGATTTATCAAATGATTTTCCATGAATACACTGTTATAGCATAAAAAGATATATAGTTTTTTTTTTGTGCAGTAAACAAAAGAATCCCAATCCCCTTAAATGTCATCATATATTGCAGGATAATTAGCCACTTTCCTCATCAGATAAACCTAGTGAGACAACTGGTTACCAATGGTCCAACTATGCAGCAAGTAGTACTAGGTTACATATAGCATCTAACAGGTGACATATCACACGCACACATACACGTTTGTATAATTATAATTATCAAGCTCCTTTAAGAATACTTAAGGATGGGCACTGTCTGCAGAATTATTACTAAGGCAGTCAGCTAGCGTCTATGCACTTTTTACGACTTCTGTTCGTATGAACACTCTGGATTGTAATAATGTGTTCGCTCAAGTTCGGCGTTTAATAGTTCTTAATTCCCTTCGTTCCTGTGGCAATTGTTTAGTGGCCCTGAAGTAAAGGCTCAGCAAATGGAGCAAACAGTGGCTTCATTACTGGGTTCAGATCTTATGACCGGCAGGAATTCTTACTCTTACACTGATTATTTCGTAAGCATGAAAGACTGCACTATTTGCAGAGTTATAACTAAGTCAATCAACTAGCGTCTATGCAATGTTCACAACTTCCGCACGTACGAACACTCTAGATTACGTAATGTGCTCGCCTGAATTCGGTGTTTAATAGTTCTTAATTCCCTTCATTCCGTGGCAATTGTTTTGTGGCCTTGAAATAAAGGCTTAGCAAATGGAGCAAAAGGTGAATTCGGAGCTGGGTTCGAATCTCATGACTGACAGGAAGTGTTACCTCATCACTGATGATTTCGTAAGCATGATACACGAGTGTCTGCAGGTATAAAGAATAATTGTTATTTAATTTACATATATCAACATAGATAGAAAAAAGAGCAGGGATATCTCTTTGCTTTACACCATTGTCAACAGATATTTTATCTGAGAGCTGACCATTGAATGCAATTCGAGCTTTCATATCTCGATATAATTGTCTACAAATATATACAAATGTTGGCGGAGAACCAAGCTTACCAAGCACCTTCAACAAAATATCCCTATTGACTGTCAAACGCTTTTGTCAGGTTAACAAAGACCTGATACAAGCATACACGTTGCTCAATACATTTCTCTTGTGCTTGGCAAACAGAAAAATATCATATCCATGCAGCCTCTTCCTGATCTAAAGCCGCACTGACTTTCTGATGTCACCACTTCCTGCAATCGGATAAGTAAAACTCGTGCAAGTACTTTACCAACAGACTCAAGAAGATTATCATAGGCTGATTTTTTTTTTCATTTATTCTTGTAAGGAGATATCAGAATTCCCTCGATCCAGTTTTGTGGAATGGTTTCACCCCATTTCTGCACAATGAGGTCGAAAGTCGCCTGATGTACATTCTCATTACCAGTTTTCATGAGCTCCACTGGCATGTACACTGGTGTCCTGCCAGTTCTGATTTGGATCACAGCATTATCTACTATTGTTGGAGCATTATCCATTGATTGCTCTATCTCTAATTGAGGAAAACCTTCAATCACAGCTTCATCAACAACAGATGGATTATAAAAGAGGCCACAGAAATGTTCTTGCCAGTGTTCCAAGATTTTAGAAGGGTCCTTGTTCAGTGACGTATACTTTGAATGAAAAAATCCGTACATTGGTTTTTGAGTTTTTTTTCTATCAGAGACAGACTGTATTTCTGATGATATGTAAGACCACCATGTGTTTTTTATCCGCCTCAGTTCTCTTTGCAGAGTGGCCTTGTGTTCCTTGTAGTCCTTGATAACAATATAATAATATGACAATATATATATATATATATATATATATATATATATATATATATATATACACACACATAAATATACATATATGTAAAAATATACAGACATACAATTTTATATTTTTACTGACACACAAACACAGACACAGACACAGACACATATATGTGTGTATGTGTGCTGGGTGCAAGGGTGTATGAGAAGATATTTGATTATTAAATAAAACACTTCGATCTGACCAAAAAACAAATCTATTTTCATAAAGATGTGCGCACATCTTCTCAAATATGTTTTATTACAGGTTTATTTGATATGACCGCCTTTAGCATCAATAAATTATTTGCTGAGGAACTGGAAGCAGTGATATGTTTAAATCATTTATTATCATTATTTTTATTATTATTATTATCTTGACAATGCATGAAGTCTATATGTATATTTAGCCTGTATACACATATATGTACATACTAAAGTTATAGACTTATATCTACATACAAAGTTCTACTCAATAGATTATTAAAGTAGATGTGTCTGTCTGTTATTCCAAAAAGTCAAAGTGGCTTTCGTCCAGGCAGAGGAACCGTGAACATGATCTCCTCCGCCTATCAGTTGCAGGAGAAATGTACCGAACACCATGTTCTGCTTCATCAAGTTTTTTGTTGATCTAATCAAGGCATTTGATACGGTGAACAGAAATGCGCTATAGATAATTCTAGGAAGGTTGGGATGCCCACCTCAATTTCTATGGTTGCAGGTAGCTCCACATCAATATGAAGGCTCACTTAAACTTCAAAGGATGTCCATCAGAACTCATCTCAGTTGATTAGGCATAAAGCAGGGTGATACTATTAATTTGCCATCCATGCTTTCCTATGTCTTTAAAGATTGTTTTCTGTGTGTTATGGTAGACATATAAAGGTCATGGAGAAGTAGGCCAAAAATGTCTGCGATACATTCTTGGCATCAGGTGAAACTCTTTTACACCTGATACGAATATCCTCATGCAAGCTGATGTACCATGCATTGAAAAATTGATTATATATAACCAGATGAGGTGGGCTAGACATCTAACAAGGATGGATGATGAGAGATTATCCAAGCGCCTGTTTTATAGCAAAATTATACAAGGAAAGCATCCACAGCATAACACAAACCAAAGAAACGCTTCAAGGACATCAAGGGTAATCTAAAAGCTCCGGGTATTGACGTATCTAGCTGAGAGAGTATTCCAGTGATCATGAAAAGTGGCGCTCCATGGTTTATCACGGCTGTGATAGCTTTGAGAAGAAAAAAAATGACTATGCGAAAATTAAGCTTGATGTATGGAAGAAAAATCTGTCAGATCTGTCAGAGGCTTTTGTGCTGAACCACATTTGTGATTTATGTGATAAAATGACTTTATCTGGAGCCGGTCTGGCTAGTTATAAGCGATCACATGGAAAGCAGTCTTTCTTGGATGGGGAAAACACTGCAGAGCACAGATGTTTTATTTGCTCTATGGTCTCCAAATCAAGTGGAGGTCTGATGCGTCATATGAATGTCAACAGTAAAGCAGTTGATGCCCCTCCATCTCAGTATGAGTGTGAATTCTGTAACAAACTATGTAAGAGCAAAACTGGTCTGAAGAGTCATCTTCATTCTCACAGAAGAAGTACCTCTGCTGGACCATCTGTAAAAAATTAAACATCCAGTGTAGCAGAAAATCCTGGGAACATCAACCTGAAAGAACAGTTGGAAATGACTTATATACCATACATTATGACCATGTAATCCCTACAGCCACCTACCTTAGTAAATGCTGCTGTCAAACGTGACATAGTTTTTAGAATAAGTCAGAGAGAATTGCAACCTTGGTTGAAGTGAGTGTCCCGGATGATGGAGGTCTAAATAAAGCTGAAAGGGAGAAACAGATCAAATATCAAGGTCTCATGTATGATATGAAAAGAAACTGGAATCTTAGGGAGATAGCAATCATACCCGTTATTATAGGTGCTACAGGGCTTAAGAAGAAGAACCTGAAGTCACCGAGGATACTAAAAAGAGCTCTCGGTTGGTTTCAATAAAAAGCAGGGCATTTAAAAATAATAATAATAATAATAATAATAATAATAATAATAATAAAATAAAATAAATAATTAAATAAAATAAAATTATAAAATGAATAAAAGAAAATAATAAAAAATATGATTAAAAATTAAATGGATAAATAATCTACAATAAAAAAGGGGAAAACGGTCTTCTTCTGTTAAGAAGTGACAATCACCATCCATATATATACATATACATATATATATATATATATATATATATATATATATATATATATATATATATATATATATATATATATATACGCACACTCATGAGCGAAAGAAATAGGCCAAGAGTGAAAGAAGGAAGAAATCGATTTTTCAATATTTTTCCATGAACTTTTGTTAAAAATTTCTATTTTGCAGATCATTATCATTATAGCATATAATAGTAAGTGGAAAAATTAATCCTAAAAATGGTAAGACCGCATCTTGGCGCGGATATAAAAAACCGAATTGCAGGATTAAGGCAGTCCAAAATAACTTACAAGCAGATTTTTGATATTTTAAGAAAAGAAAATGTGAAAGCATCTCTTTCTGTAGTGAAGCGAATGGGTCAAAGGTTTGAAGTCGAATGCTTGGTAAAAGGGAAATCTGGATCTGGTCGCTCTAAAGCATCCACTTTGAAGGACGACCACAGGCTTAAATTAACTGTTTTGAAGGATCGAAAGAAAACTTATGTTGACCATAGCAAAAAATTCAAAACATGGACTGGAAATTCTCTTTCTAGATATACAATATGTAGACGAATGAAACACCGTTTTCATGACTGGTTTCCATAACAACCACGTCGCTTCAGCGACTAATGTTGCTACTAATTCACTGCTGCCGCGAAAAGAGAAGTAATAAGTGAAACAGACAGAATGAAAGAATAAAATGGAGGTAATTGAGGGGATTTTATTGAAACAGACGAGTGTGGTACATTGTTATTACATATGTCTATAATGTTATGTTTATGGAGGCAAAAAAATAAGACTGAAATTAAACAAAGAACAAGCGAATTTATTGGAAACCTGAAAAAATCATGGATTACAATAGAAAAATGCTAGCATGAAAAGTAATATGGTTAAGCTTGAACATAGAAAAGTAAAGGACTAGTTGTTAAAACTGGAAAAGAAAAGGACAAGATATTCTAGTAAAAAATATAAACTTATTACTTAAAATATTGCAGCATTAAAATTTTTTATAAAATTCAATTTAACATTTTATAATTAATTCTTAATGTTGCAATATTAACATATATTTGCGGAATATAAAGAAATTATCCTACCGATAGAATTATACTTGACAACTTTATTTGACATTAAATAAACCATTTGTGGTTGATATGCCGTAAAACAACACTAATCAAACAAATAAATCCTGATCATGATGTAACATTCTCACGTGCACTCCTAACCACTAACTGGACTTCTAAATGGAATTTTCAATTTTCTTACTTAACCCATCCTATCTGTGAAAAATAGCGTTCTTAATATTATTTTTACATGTCCACATTTAAATACTGCTGCAAAATTATTAAGTAAGGGATAAGTTTTCATTCCGTAAAGCTTCCCAATTGTGTACTTTAAGGACATAACTACTTAATTTACTCACATAAAATTAATATTCGAAAGTATAGATCTATGCGTAAAGTATTTACTTCAAAAGTGCTCAATACGTAGGTAGAGCTAGTTAGTAATTTATAAAATATATAGAATAGAAGAGGAGCATATAAAAACGATGAACAACCACAGAATTCGCGCATAAGCCTGAGGAGTCCTAGAGTGAATGACACGCGGAATATTCAGTGTAGCTTAATCGCCATATATATTTTATAAATTACTATATATATATATATATATATATATATATATATATATATAATTAGTTATATTTTTTTGGAAATAAGGATTCCAGCAGAGTGCTCTATTATAAGAAAAAATCCGAAAATAAGAGTGTACTTTTTATGAGATAAGTCATCGGTACCGTCGGTTTCAAAGCTAATACTTAGGAACCGTTTTAGATACCCATACCATATCAAGCTCTCTTCAGTTGATCGGCTGAAGAGAACTTCATATGGGTATCTAAAACGGTTCCTAATTATTAGGTTTGTAACCGACGGTACCAATGAACTATCTCATCTAAACTTTCTGTAAATAAAACACACGCACACACACACACATATATATATACACTAGCTGTACCCTGCCACGCGTTGCAGTGGCTCAATTTGGTGTAATGGAAAAATTTAATAAAAAGAGAAAATGCATGTTTCTTATATTAGTACAGCTGCAAAAAGTGAAAAAGAAGGCGAAAATGAAAAAAAATGGTACTCTTGCAGAATTTGATCTGGATCCTCGGGAGTTTCTGTCAATCATTCATGGTTTGGACTTGACCAACAATCAGTGGATGAAGCCGAACGTAGCAAAAATGTTGAAACGCTAAATGTTTTTTTGTTGTTGTTGTTTTACAAAAATGTGAGTTAGTAATTAATATTTGGTTGATGGTGAGGGACGGGGGGGGGGTTACTATACACAGATTCGAAAAAGTTGTCCAAAAACAAATAAATGAAAGCAAAGGTAAGGTAAGTTACGTTTCTACCTAATTGGATAATTGTTTAGTGTTTTTATGTAATGTAAAATGTTTAATTGGCTCAAAAAACAGAAATGGTCGCAGACTCTGTTGAATACGTTAAGTTTGGGAAAGTAAGTTGAAAGCTAAAAACTATACAAAACAGTGTCTGAAACTCACCGAATATATGTTACCATGACATAGGCTGGCATAATCGGTGGGTTTCTGACAGGATTTTCTATAGTTTTTTTTAGTTTTAACTCACTTTCTATAACTTAAAGTAATCAACAGTATCCACCACCATTTGTAGCCTTCAAATACCCCAATAAACACTGTTTTTCGAGCCGACTAAACGTTACATTAAATGAAAAGGGTTTGTATTACTAAACACAGATACAAAGAAGTTGTCAAAAAATAAATATATAACAAATAAATGTTATCAAAGGCAAGAAAAGTAAATGTTCTACCTAACTGGATAAGATTTTAGTGTTTTTATGTAATGTATAATCGGTTCAAAAACATTTAATGTTTATCGGTATATCTGAAAAATATAAATGACGGCAGACTGTATCGAACACGTTAAGTTTGGGGAAATTTTGGGAAAATGAGTTTAAACTAAAAAACTATACAAAATACTGTTAGGAACTCACTCAATATATGTTACCATGACGTAGGCTGGCATATAATCGGTGGTTTTAAACTTTTGCTCGATACAGGTGACGACTTTTAAAAGTCCCTTTTAGTGATTACCTGGTTTGAGGATATTTGTACAACTATACGGCAAATCTGCTCCAAAATATCCGGTATTATTTTACTTTAAGGCCCGTTTCACGTTCATATATAACAAAATATTTTATTGTAGATTTCGGTGTGCTAAAAACGAATCTGCAAACCGTTTCCGTAGCAAAAAGAAAGTTTTCATGATATTCATGAAATTACTTTTTCGAAAAGCGAGGGATCACTTTTCAATGTAAATTTAACTTAGAATGAGCACCCACTTTCTGGCCACCTGAGAGAGGGGCATTTTTCTGTGTTTTTTGGCTAAAAAGTTTTTTGTTTGATTTCTTTTGCATGGTAATAACCCCTGAACTCTGGGACTATTTTCCATTTAACAGCCATAGCCTTCATTTACGCTATGCGTGAGCATAAACGAAAACTGTTTAGCCAATAAACATGGGAAAAAATCCCCCCTCTCTCAGATGGCTAGAAAGTGGGTGCTCATTTTAAGTTAAATTTACATGGAAAAGTGATCGCCACTTTTTCGAAAAAGTAATTTCTTCATATCATAAAACTATTTTTTTGTGACGGAAACGGTTTGCAGATTCGTTTTTAGCACACCAAAATCTTCAAAAAGAATTTTGTTATTTACGAACGTGAGACGCACGGCCCTTAATGGAAAATTATATAAAAAATCCGGGGGAAAATGGTTTTCAATAAAAACAAATGAATTCGATAGAAAAAAAATGGATGCTATTTTTTTTTTCTTTTTTCTGTGTTTCTTGGCTAAAAAGTTTTTTGTTTGATTTCTTTTGCATGGTATTAACCCCTGAACTCTGGGACTATTTTCAATTTCACAGACGTAGGCTTTGTTTATACTATGCGTGAGCATAAACGAAAACTGTTAAATATGCATTCGCGTACCAAACTGCCTTGTCAAAAAACCTTTAAGCCAATAAACACGAAAATAAATGCCCCTTCCTCAGGTGGCCAGAAAGTGGGTGCTCATTTTAAGTTAAATTTACATGGAAAAGTGATCACCCACTTTTCGAAAAAAAAATTTCTTCAGATCATGAAAACTATTTTGATACTTCTTGGGCGTTGAGTTCCATGGCGACCTGCAGAATGGTCGTTCCCTTAGTACCCCCACCCAGTAAAGGCTAACGCATGCGCACGTAACATTTTTTATTTCTTTACTTATGTGGTGGAGTTTCTATACTGATAGGTTTTTTGAAATTTTTTCACTGGATTATTATTGATTGAACACTAACCAGATTATGAAAAAAAATTGAAAAAAATAAAAAATCATTTCAACATTTGAAAGGGGTACTCACTTTTTAGTTACCACGTTCTGGTAAATCGGTCACTCTTTTTTTTTTTTTTTTTTTTCTAAATACGGAAGTGTCTTCAGGCGATATAAAATGGTCGCATGTTGACGAAGCAATGTGTCGGGAGGCGTACGGGATGAAAAATTATTGGTAAATTTTTGGATTAGGTCCACCTCCTCAATTTTCTTTTAAATGATGACTTGAAATAGTTTTCGACTATGCTGAATAGGAAAATCGCATTGAAATTTTGCAGAAATAAGTAGTTATCAAGATATAAAAAGTTGTATTATGCATTGTAATCTTTGGCGGCCATCTTTTTTACGTGTGTGTATTTGTTTATGGCGCGTGTGCACGTAAAAAGATGGCCGCCGAAGAATACAATGCATAATACAACTATTTATTTCCACAAAATTTCAATGCGATTTGCGTGTTCAGCATACTTGGAAACCTATAAATGTCGTCATTGAAAGGAAAATTGTGGAGGTGGACCTAATCTAAAAAAATACCAAATTATTGAACATTTCTCCAGCATGTTAGTGAAATTTATAATCCTTTTAAAAAAATTTAAAAAAGAAACAAAAGTTTTGAAAAAAAACAAAAAAACTCACCTTTCATAAAAAAATTAAAAAAAAAAACACCCATAAACTGACTTTTAACTAAATAAGTAAAAAAAAAAATTTTTTAAACTCGAAACTTTATTTTCATAAAAACAATAAAAAAGTCATGTTCAATCTATATTTTTTTTTTCTTTGAGAAACAAATATATTTCTGACTTACAAATGCGGTAGAGGCTCATATTATTTTTACTTTCTATGGTTTTGATATACCGCGTTTTTATTGCTTACAAAATGAGTGACTGTTTATCAGAACGTTGTAACTAAAAAGTGAGCACTACTTTCAAATGTCGAAATAATGATTTCTTTTTAATTTTTTTTAATAATCTGTTTAATTAGTGTCCAATCAATAATAATCCAGTGAAAAAAAATTCCAAAAACCTATAAGTATAGAAATTAAGCATGTTAACTCTTTTCATAAATAATTTTGAAAAAAAAGTAACTAAACCATTTATTGATAATTTGTCACGTGTACAAACATTTATTTATTTACGTAGGCTTAACTCTTTTCATGAATAAGAAAAGTTTTACTCTTTAAGAATAATAAAAGGAAAAAGTTACTGAACATTTATAAAAGGAAAAAATAATTTCTTACGTACTTCATTTCATGAAGGCCAGAGGAATAGTTGGCCGAAAAGTTGTGAAACAATAACTAATAAAGATGAGAATAATAGTCCGCAATAAATAAAAATGGTGTTAATGCAGAGAGCGATCCGCGCTATTTTTTAAATCATATTTCCACGTTTAATTGAAGTTTTACGATATGTTTTTTTTTATTCAACTGTAAGGTTAAAGTACAGAATAGGTACAAAACATCCTGCCCTCCCCATGTTAAGAATGACTTTTTAAATAATAACATTATTTCAGCACGGATCACTCTTTGCACGAGTATCATAAAAATTAATACAAATAATACTTATTTCAATAAGTGAAAGGCTAATTTCTACCGGAAATAAAATGGCGATAATCTTGCAGTTACGAAAAATAATTTTTATTTAATTTAATATTTTTATAATTCGCAATGTTAAATTATTTAAAGAACATGCAAACATTCCTTAACTTTAAAAATAGAATTTCTGAAAATTTCAATTAAATTGGTAACGTAGAAATATGGTTTTATTCGCTTATAACGAACCAAGAATTACATTTTTATATATATAGATATATGAATTTAATCCAGATTATTAGGGAAATATGAAGTGGTTCTTGATGCAAACTTTTGAAAATTCATTTGCTTCAAAATGTGTCAATCTAAAAAGGTCACAGAACATTTGGTTGCGCGTAGAAATATGATATTACGTCACTTTCTGATTGAACCATTTTTTTTAAGATTATTTGCATTTATCTGAAGAGATGGCCATTTTCTTTTTACTTAAGTTTTTATTTCTTGTTATTATTCTTTTTTTACTTATGATAAGAAAAGTACCATTCCCCCTATCCCCCTCTTAAACATTCTCTTATCTCTACACTCAGTATTTTTATGGATACTTTTTTTGTAATATCTGAAATTAAGTACTTCTTCTTCCCTCGTTTTTTTTTCTTATCTAAGAGCAATTACTTAATTTTTTTTTTCCACCAATGTAGTAGGTAAAAAAATAAAATAAAATGCATTTCACTTTGATCTCCATGCATGGATATATGCACACACATATACACTCCCTTTCTCTCTAGCAGACAAAAAGAGATTATTTTACAAGCATAAATTTATGTGTGTGAGTTTGTGTTTGTATGTATATATATATATATATATATACATATATATATATATATATAGGATGGAATGTGGAATGATAAATTTTTTGCCCTAAAGAAAACAACACTACAGCTTTATTTTAAAACTTTTATTGAAAGAATCAACATCTATTCAATGTAGCCGCCTTCAGTCTCAATCACTGCCTCAATACGGGTCTGGAACTAAGAGCATGCCTTTTCCATAAGCGCCGCCGGCAACTCGACAGACGTTGAGGATCAGGCTGGGTGTTGTAGGAGGTCATGTTGCTGATGTTTTCGACGTATGACCAAACGAATTAGTCCAGCAGGTTCAGGTCAGGGGAGGAGGGATATGCCGGTGAGAGAAGGGTACAAAGTCATAGCACTTCTTCTGAAGACAAGCCTGGGTCTCTTGAACTTGTGGGCCCATGCTGAGTTCTGCTGCCACACCCAGGGTCTACCACTGGCCACCTGATTGCACCAGGGAATCACCACTCTCAGCACATCCAGGTACACTTTGGTGTTGACTTTTAAGCCAACTTTGAAGGTGTGAGGTGGCATAATGTGGCCTTCACTTGAAGCCACACCGAAGACAATAACCGTGGCAGGAAACTTTGTTGAACTGTGCCCTTAATCGTTGCATTTTAAGGGTGCTGGCAATTGTCCTATTGCCATAAGTTAGATTGGTAGAGAGCATGAGTTGTACAGCAGCACATCTCCGATATCGGTCATTGAACATTGTGTCACTTTCAGACATAATAGAAGTCTCATATTGCTCTTGGAATTTGTACAAAACTGGCCAACTAGTAGATGGTCTGCAGCAAAAAAAAAAAAAAAAAAAAAAAAAAAAAAAAAAAAAAACGGGTTTCATACAAACATAAATGGAATCATATCGGTTTTCTTGGGCGGCAATGTTATCATGTACATGTGTATTATCGTTCCTGTGACACTTTATAAGTGATTTAACAATTATATATATATATATATATATATGATTGAGCATTCTGGTGACGGAAAGAAGAAACGACCATTAGCATGTAATTCTTTGCTCTTTGTGTAAACAAATAAACTTCCGACATTTGACAATATTTATCATTTCACCTACCTACTGAGCATCAGGTAGGTAGTCGAATTTCAGCCCCCAGCTTGAGGCAGTTGCTTGTCTAGCCGCATTAAAGCATTATCATACAGCAGAATAATGTGTCGGTGGATGACTATATGTATATAGTAGTAAGTTATAAAAATGTATATGGCAATTTTTTTTATAACTTACTACCTAGCTCTACCTATGTATTGAGCACTGTTGAATAAATACTTAAAGTTTGCGTATGAAATTATACTTTCATCTATTAATTTATGTGATTAAATAGTAGTTATATATATATATATATATATATATATATATATATATATATATATATATATATATATATATATATTAGTTTGGGCTGATTAATTAGAATTAGGAACCGGAAAAAATCAGAACTTTTGTGGTACTGAAATCGGGAAAATTTAAGCTTACTTTCCGATTTGAAAAACGATTTTAAAAATTTTTTTCTTGACAAAAAAAAAAAAAATGAAATAAACATAAATGTATTAATTTGTAATAAGTTGTTCATTTACACCCTCAGACTAGCGGTCGTAGAACCACAGGTTATAAATCTCATTCCCAGATTCGGCATAAACTCTTCAGTCTAATTTATATTTTCTATTGGTCAATTGTAAACATTCTAGAGTTCAAGTGTTTATTCCCTAACTGAATCTTTTTGCATCTATTTGCCAAAAGTGTATATATATATATATATATATATATATATATATATATATATATATATATATATATATATATATATATATATATACGTGAGTGTGTGTGTATAAACAAAATGAAAGTCCTTTGCCTTATGTCTATGCTGAGATGTATTTGTCAAATTAATCATATGCATATATGTTTTATTGAATTCTGAGTCACAATGTCAGAATATATGGAAGTACTTTATCTTTTCTTCTTTGAAAAAGAAAAAAAACTTGAACAATGCCAAAAAAAAAAAAAAAAAAATCTACAGGCAGCGGAAGGGGGAGGATAGTTTCTTCTTGCCTTTTTCCCATTTTCTTTCTTGACCAGTATAATTCAAATATCATTTTTCCCCTCAAAATATCTATTTTTTGTTCTCAATTTAAGAACATCTATGTCATGTGACATTTTTCTTTCTTTCCATTTTTAGAGATTCTAAAAAAATAGAAGAAAATTCCAATATATTCCGTTTTTATTTTTTTTTATTTATTTTTTTTTTTTTTGGGCTTTCTTTAATAAATGCTACAGTCAGAGCTTTCAAGAGTAATTTGTCGTTCGATTCTAGTTATTCCATTTCCTTTATGTTCCATGAAATTTAATAAATCTCGCCTTGCCGTCAGCTACCTCAGTCTTTCTTAACTGCGCTTCCCACTCTCAGCCAGCTCGTTATAACAGACTCACACACATGCACGCACGCACGCACGCAAGCACGCGCGCACACACACACACACACACACACACACACACACACACACACACACACACACACACACACACACACACACACACACACACACACACACCTATCTTACCCAGCCAACCATCCCTTCCCCATACCGATTTTTTGATGGCAGTTTTATTCACTCTTTGATTCCTGCAGAGTCGGTAGCTGATGTATGGTACCTTAATTCCAACCCCATCATCAAACTGTGCACAAATCTATCATTTCCAATATATTTTTAAGATCTTATATAGGTGACTGTATATGGCATATACATTATGGGTTGTCGGGAGAGTATATTGCAAATACATAAAGAGGGAAAGAATATATATATATATATATATATATATATATATATATATATATATATATATATATATATATATATATGTGTGTGTGTGTGTGTGTATGTATGTATATATATAAAGGCAAATTGTCTGTGAGTTTGTTTGTTTGTTTGTATATGCTAAAAAAATTTGACAGACGCATCAAACAATGACAAAATTAATATCGTGATTATGATTAAACTCTCGAAAAAAAATATCGAGAAATTGATCAAAACTATTAATTCTGTCTGGGTGAACTGAGCGATTTTTTGCTGAAGGAGGGGGGGTAGATATTTTCCGCAAAGTCCAATGTAATTTCTATGTACTTCTGAACAAATTCAGTGTATTTATGTACATTTGAAAAAAATACTGACTCATGCCACCGGAAATGACGTCAGCTCTCTATAATGGCCATAATTTTGATTTCTTGCCAAAAATGGTTCAATGTGTTTCTTTACTATAATACTGGAAGAAATACTGCTTTTCAAGTAAAAAAAAAAAAAGTACCTACGGGATTGTTGCGTCTCAAATAGTAATATATCCAAGAATCACAAGAACTGATAAGATAGAAAAAAAATTATGAATGAAAATATGTATGGGAAAGATGTACACAAAACAGTTGCTATGTTTTAAAAAGGAAACAATGTATTTTAATATGAATTGAAAGCTGCTGAATCATTATTCCGGAAATTACGTAATTTCCAAAAACTTGATTCGCCATTTTTCATTAATATTAGTTAAAATATGATATCCTAACTCTATTTATGGGGGGGGGGAGATATGAGACCGATTGAATGCAAAGAACAGATCATACACTTTGATCTTAACCAAAAGCTCATTAACCGTATTATATAACATAATTTCCTCCCAAACATTATCTTCTCCTATATAAAAATGCATAACAATCTTTACGATGTATGATATTTATAATAGATGTCATACTCCAAAAATAGCATGAAAAATCTGCTGATTCCAAAAATCAGTTCAATAGATTGTTATGGTAACTGCATGTTTTTTACAATCCAAATGACGTTATCAATTATATAAGAGTCATTCCAAAAGTAATGCCTCCTATTTTTTTGTTTATGGATCTTTCAAAGTAGGTAAAGTTATCAAATATATGAGAGGCATTCAAAAAGTAATGCCTCCTACCTAAATTGGCGAGTGTTTAAATGAGACAATCTTTCCTCCTGTTTATTAGAGTAGGAGGGAGGTGATAGGCAGAGAGTGAGTAACTTCCAGTGATGACGTCATTCCTCTTATTTGTTAATTGGCGGACAACTTCAGATTATCATCACATCCATTGGCGACATTATCTCCTCCTGTTTATTCGTGAGTTGGGGTGATAGGCAGGGGGTTAACTTCTGGTGATGACGTCATTCCTCTTTAAATTTTAGTGTTAAGTGAGAGACACTTTATGTGATTATCACCGCATGGATTGGCGAGTGTTTAAATGTGAAAATCCTACTAGGCATTATCTCCTCCTGTTTATTGGAGTAAAGTGGGGTGGTAAGCAGCGGGGGGGGGGGATAATTTCCAGTGATGACCTCATTCATCTTCAAATTATGGTGTTAATTGGTGGACAACTTGAGATTATAATCACATGGATTGGCGAGTGTTTAAATGAGATAATCCTCCCTCCTGTTTATTCGAGTAGATGGGGAGTGATAGGCAAGGGGCGGTAACTTTCGGTGATGACGTCATTCTTCTTCAAATTATGGTGTTAAGTGAGGGAAAACTTGAGATTATGTTATATATATAATATTTATTGTACATATACCTAATATATACACACACACACACACACACACACACACACATATATATATATATATATATATATATATATATATATATATATATGTAGAATTAATGAAATATGCTAACAAAACACTTTAACAAGAGTTAAAAACATATTTGATTAAGGAGACACAAATTAAGTGGATTATTTCACGGAATTTTGTCTTTTGGATGACCTCGAAATATCTTCCAGGAACGGAATCCTTTGAATTTTTATTTCTGGATACCTTACTTTTACCAACCGTTTTGGATTTTACCGTCATTGGATCTCCTACTCTTCACTCGACCATCCATTCACGTGAAATCATTTTTCTTTTTTCCCCATTCCATCTGTCTCACTATTTTTTAAACCTTTAGTAAGTAAGCTCTATGGCTCACTTGCAGTTTCATTAAATTTTTTCGAAACTCTATGGATTAAGAACAATCAACTTCATTTAAATCTCCTTTTTGAAAATCAAATATGTTTTACAACTCTTGTTAAAGTGTTTTTTTTAACATATTTTCTTAATTCTTTGCTCTATTTCGTATTTGGTTTTATTGAGCTTTTACATCTGGTTTGGATAAGTGTATAGATCTTAAGCCTTTAATATTTATAATATATTTTAAGTTTACTATTTTAGATTATCTTTGTAGACTTAATTGTAATTCTTATTTTATATATATATATATATATATATATATATATATATATTTGTTGTCTTATTTATTTCTTTATTTACTTACTTATTTGCACATATACTTTTACTTCATCTTTTTATTATTATTTTTATTATAACTATTATTATTATCATTATTATTATCATTGTTATTATCATTAATATTATTATTATTATTATTATTATTATTATTGGATCTTTAATTTTTATTACAAGAAATTTCAATTTTTAATTATTAACTTCATTGTAATAAATATGACTTATGTTTAAGAAAACACAGCCTAATTACCGATGCATAAGATTGTCTCATGTTTTCTTTTTTCTTTACGCACATATGTGCATGTGTCTGTGTATGTGTCCGACTGGGTTACTGATACGCATGTAAGTATGTGTATATATGCCTCGCTGGAAACCCTATATGCTAATTTGTCTTTATTCACCCCACTTACGTCGACCTTTTTCTTTTTTTGAGACATTAACTCTTTACCCTTAATCTAAGTTGATTTCTAATGTTTTAACCCCCTCCCATTCCTTATAGTAATGTAATGTAATCATGCTGATCCCCTTGGTCCTTCTTCCGTCTTTCTGTTCTTTCTTTTTTTCTTCTTTCTTTTTCCTTTTCTTTTTCTTTGTCATTATTCTTTCCTTTCCCTTTTTATCTCTTTCTACTCTTTCTATCAATCCTGTTTCTCTTTCCCCTTATCCTCTTCTATCTTGAGTCTAAATTGTCACTTAATGTTACTCCACTCACTGAAATTTTAGTGTTTTAATATGGTATTTTTATAAATATAAAAAAAAAAAAATTTCACTTCTTCCATTTTTGAGCCAGATGCCTTCTAGTGGCAAATAAACTTTTTTACGTCGCCTGACAAGTGACTTTAGTTTCTTCCACGGACATGTATTTTGTTATCCCTAAACTAGGCAATGATGCGCATGTAATGGGAGGCAACTCTCCAAAGCTCAAGAAGAGCTAATTAATACGAGTAACACAGTTGTCACTAAAAGTAACAACAGAAACATTAACACACACACACACACACACACACACACACACACACACACACACACACACACACACACACACACACGTATATGGCTGCCTGTATGCATAGACACTGTTTAATTTGAGCTCTTTCATGTCTTCATCTACATGCCCTATATTATTTATGTGTGTGGAGGTGTATTTTTGATGATTTCAATCATTTCCAAATCAAGTTCAAAGAAAAGTCTAGACACAAGCGTATTTAAGTGGTTTACAGTTGTTTCAATGCAATGTTTATTTCAAATCATATGGTGTAACATGATTTGAAAGTGATTGAAATAGTAAAAAATGTTTTAGATTATAAAAGGGAGGAAAATAACGTAAGTAAAGATCGAATATAGAGAGAAGTTGTGGGGAAAATCGACAAAGTAAAAAGGATAAAGAGAAAAAAACGGAAAAACAAGGAGAGAGAGAGAGAGAGAGAGAGAGAGAGAGAGAGAGAGAGAGAAGGTGTGTTATTATGACATCACGAGAAAACAAGATATTTGTGCATGTATTTTATAGAGTCAGACATAACTGCTGACTGTTGCTGATTTATATGATACTAGCCGATTTACCCGAGCTTTGCTACGGATATATTTGTATTACACAATACTAATTGGCATTCTTTTAATATTTATGTAATTACAGGTTCGAAACCAAAACTTCTGGGTAAACGACATTTCTTGTACCACTGGTAAAAATGTAAACGAAAATTCTACATTACGTAGAAAAAAAACTGCACAGGTCCGTTTTTAGTTTGTGTTGCTCCCAAAAATGTAAATTAGGATTTTTGCGGATGAACTATGCTTGGTTGTGTATATAAAAAGTGCCCCATTTTTAATAAAGGAAGGACTTTCCCATAAAAATTTAATAAACAAAAGATACGGCAAAAATTGAATTACACTTGTAAATCATATCTAAAAAATAGCACGGTTCGTAAACTGCAGAAGTACTAAACAGATAAAAACACCCGCATTTTTGTACTTCTGCAATTATTTTTCTTTGAGTGACGCTGAGACATAAAGCGACACCCCCCTCCTCCCGAAAAAAAACCCATAATTACGTCGAAACTCCCCCATACAAATATATATTATCAACTAAATCAATTACCCAGACAGGAAAACATAAGATCTTTTTCAAAAGAAAATCGAAGAAACCAAGTGAAACAAAAAAAAAAAAAACGCGTAGGAATATATCTGATATAAAAAGCATTACTTTACCTTGTTTCTTTTTCAAAGTATTATGGAAACGATAATAAAATTCAGACAGTCAAGTGAATAGTTGAAAAATGATTTTAAAATCGTCCGTAGGAAATAAATTTTAACCTTTTGGTAAACGTGCTCACACCTTACAATGAATCGACATTTATAGCCGAGACTTTAATAGAGGGCTAACGATTAAAAATATTTTGTCGAAAAATAAAATCATCCTTAGCCTAATTATTTATTTTTTTATCAATATTTGTAACTTTTACATTTATAGAAAATAAATGATTAAAACAAATCATTTTATCACCATATCTCTCGATTTGGTTAAAAACTATATCCGTTCATAACCAGAAGTGAAATATCAGTGAAAATTACTTAAAATGTGCCAGTTTAGCAAATAGTACAAAATAACTTGAATTAAAATAATTTAAATAAATTAACTTTAAATAATACTCTTAAATAGAACAATTACATCAATTACATTACTATAATCAGTCATTTTAATTGAGCGAATTATTTAAAAAGATTTTCTTTAATGTAATATGCAAATTAGATTAGTTCTATTATGTACATTGCCTTCAATATAGTGTATATATATTGATCGTGATGCTATTTATTTATATAGAAAATCTTATAGTAAATAAAATTTATATAGATAACCGTTTTCAGCAGGAAATTTTGTATATATTAATAAAATTGTGAACAAACAAACAAACAAACAAACAGACAAGATTACGGATTTATATATAGATTAGATTAAAGTTCGTACGTTTGTTTCAAAGAATAAATTTGAAATGAACAAGTATTTATGACAGCATTTTAATATCATTAAATATTTTAAAATGAATATATATATATATATATATATATATATTTCTGTAGAGATATATTTTCTTATAATACATACTAATCCTTATTCAAGACGCTCAATGCAATTACAGAGCAATATTAAGAATAAATAACAAAAAGTTATATTCCAAAATTCATGTTGTTGACCATGTTATAATTTATCCCTTTAATTCAGTTGACTTATACAATTCTTGACAGTATCTGTTTCGTAGTGCAAAATCAATCACTTAATTCTTATATCAATCAGTGAATATTATGCCCTAAACTCATCAGGAGAAATAGCAACAATCAATCCGTCAAAAGGAAATGAAGTGTGATTTGACATGATTAAAATTCGAAAATTGGAATAGAAGCTGCATATACCTTTTTTTATTTTTCCATTATGCCATTTTTCATATA
>NC_136490.1:30889575-30934575 GCF_053919585.1 Euprymna scolopes | reverse complement strand
ATATAAATCTATACAAAAATATAACTATATATATATATACACACATACATGACACATACGTATATATGTAAATATTTACATACACGAACATATACAAATATATATAGTCTAAAGAAGCTTTGAGTAAAAAAGTGTAAAAATAAAGATAGCAATTTAAATTCCCGGGGGTGGGGGAATTTAACCTATCGCAGACTTAGCACTTGAATAATCCAATTCTAAAATGCCTACAATTACAAATGAGAATTCAACTATATACGAATGAAAAAAACAAAAACAATTAAAATTGTTAGATAGAAATAGACTTAGCACTTACATAAGCCGACTTCTAAAAAGTCTACAATTATAGATAAAGAATTCAAGTATATAAGCATGAAAAAAGAAAACTTTAACTAAAATTTGTTAAATAGGATCATCAAGGCCTGAAGACCACTCAAGGATAATGAATGCAAGGTGGTAGTGTAGTAATCGTTAATGGTGTGAATTGGGTAGAATTTGATTATTTATGGGGACAGCTTTACAAGAATTTGTTTACATTAGATTTGAAGGCTACCATGTTGTATGCAACTGGGAATCAAGACAGCCGAACAGTGTTCCACAGGCAGGCACTTTACTACACTACCACCTTATATTCATTAAACCTTATCATCGTGGCCTTCGGGCCTTTATAAGTATCCAATGACGGTAAAATCCAAAAATGTAAATCCAAGAAAGTTAATTAAATTTCCATTCGCACAAGTAAAATCCAAGGAAATTGCGTAATCGAAAGATGGTATAAAATAATCCAATTACGCGATTTGGATTATTTTGGACCATTTTCCAATTATGCGATTTCCTTGGATTTTACTTGTGCGAATGGAAATTTAATTAACTTTCTGGGATTTACATTTTTGGATTTTACCGTCATTGGATTATTTACCTTTCATCAGACTATCCATTCACGTGAAATCACCTTTTTCTTCACCATATTCCCTATGCTTCACTTTTTGTTATCAAGTAAGATCTTTAACTTACTTGCAGTTTCATCAAATACTTTTGCATGCAAAATCCGATCCCGCATTTTGCTAATTCCTACCCTCTAATGAGAAGGAAAGTATTTCTTCAAAACTCTGCGGATTAAGGACTATCCACTTATTGAGTGTTTCCTTTTCAGATTAAATGTTTTTAACTCTTTTTCAAAGTGTTTTTTAACATGTTTTATTAACTATTTGCTCTTATTATAAGCTCTATCTCCTATTTGGTTTTATCGAGCTTTTACATCTGGTTGAGATTACTTTATAAATATTAATTCTTTAATATTTATAATATACTTTAGTTTTACCATCTTGGATCATTTTGGTAAATTTAATTGTAATTTTTATTTCATATATATATTCCTATAAATTCATTTTTCTTTTGTGTGTTTTGATATTCATATTAAAAACCCTCTTTTCTATTTATTTAAAAAGAACAAAAAATTTTCTTATATATGGGTTGTGGAACTGCATTCACTAGCAAAAGATCTAGCTACTTTGCATATTCTTTTAAACATTCATTTTAATTAATTCCCTATTAGTGTTTTTGGTTTTCTCATGGGATGATATCTTTAGTTAACTATTACGTGTAATTATATTCATGCAGATATTCTACATGATTTATAATTGCATAATGTTTGCATAAAAAGTTTACAGTAAACACAAAATTGTACCATATATATTTATGTATACGTATATATTTTTGTTTAATCTATCTATCTCTCTCTCTATATATATATAGAAAAGTGAACGCATCTGTCTGTCTGTGTACATTTCCCTACGCAATAACTCTGTCAATTTGTATTCGACAGATTCGAAATTTGATATACAGGGTACTGAGATTTGGGAAAATCAATGTGATCGGTTTTCGGCCAGAAATTTGGCTGTTAAGGGGTCAAAGTTCAACGATTTGACCTTTGAGAACTCTACCAAACTCCTCCGACAATTTTGGGTTTAAACACTTGAAAGTTTAAATATAGGTCCCTTGAACATGGATCTAACTTAATAACTTGATTTGAGGCCAAACCTATAAATTTAAAGGGGTCATAATAGGGGTCAAAGTTAAAAAAAAATTGACCGTTTTTTTTTGTTTTTGCTCAACATACACCTCCAAACACCCGGGCAACGCCGGACACCCATGCAAGTATATCTATAAAATTGAACGTGTCTGTGTATCTGTCTGTGTGTCTGTCTGTGTGTCTACATTTTCATACGCAATAACTCTGTCAATTTCAAGTCTACAGACTCGAAATTTGATATAGAGTGTATTAAGATTTGGGAAAATCGATGGGATCGGTTTTCGGCCAGAAATTTGGTGATTAAGGGGTCAAAGTTCAACGATTTGCCCTTTGAGAACTCTACCAAACTCCTCCGACAATTTTGGGTCTAAACACTTTAAATTTTAGATATAGGTTCCTTGGACATTGATATAACTTAATAACTTGATTCGAGCCCAAAACAATATATTTGAAGGGGTCATAATAGGGGTCAAAGTTAAAAAAAATTGACCTTTTTTTTTTCTTCTCAGCATACACCTCCAAACACCCAGGCAATGCCTGGCTGAAATGCTAGTATATCTATAAAAGTGAACGTGTCTGTATGTCTGTGGACATTTCCCTACATAATAACTCTGTCAATTTTGAGTCTACAGACTCGAAATTTGATATACAGGGTACTGAGATTTGGGAAAATCTTTGTGATCAGTTTTCGGCCAGAAATTTGGCTGTTAAGGTGTTAAAGTTCAACGATATGACGTTCGAGAACTCTACCAAACTCCTCTGCCAATTTTCGGTATAAACACTTGAAATTTTAGATATAGGTTTCTTGAACATGGATCTAACTTAATAATTTGATTTGAGCGCCAAACAATAAATGTTAAGGGGTAATAATAGGGGTCAAAGTTTTTAAAAATTTACCGCTTTTTTTTTCTTTTTTTTTTATTTTTGCTTAACATACACCTCCAAACACCCGGGCACCGCCGGGCATAAATGCTAGTATATATATATATATATATATATATATATATATATATATATATATATATATATATATATATATGCATGCATGCATCTGTATGCATTATATTGGTGTCTGAATGTGAGGTAAAATCACCGGTAAAATGTCGTCTTCAGCTTCCATTAAAGCAAGCATCTATAAAAAGGAAAACTAATTTGCCATATATGCGGCCTCTGTTGTTTCCAATGATGTAGACTTACTCTTCATTTCGGATCAGAGTGGTACTGGTTCTGTATAAAGTCATTCTTCACTTTAAAAAAGCTTCATATGCAAACACCGCTTTTAAACTTTTATCAATAAAGCAATGGAAATGTTTAAACTCGCATTTGCAGCCATTATACTTATGTATGTATGTAAATATACACATATCAACATGCATGCGGATATACACACAAGTGTATACCCGCATGTGTATACGTGCGCATGTGTGTTGACTCTCAAATGCTCACATTTCATTTTCATCCTATAATGTTTGTGGTTTGTCATTCATTATTGATGGTGAAGACAGTGAAAGCATTGACGTGTTGAATAGATAAGCCATAGGATATGATTAATGACAAATATGTTTGATGCTGGGTGAAGAAGGTGAAAATCCTTGGTAGCGGGCACTAAAAAAAATGTGAGAGATTTCCTCTCTTAAGTAATATATCACAAACACTATCTCTCTCCATTGAAAAGGAATCAGATCCAATATTAGAGAACTTTGCTGCTATACAAAACAATATAACTTTCTTTCAGACTGCTACCAACTACAGGTCTTTTGCTTTTATTTTCCTTATATTCTTAATAACATTTCTGTCATTTTTAAGAATTGGTCAAATTAGATATACAATACATGAATTTTCATCAAAATTTTATGGGGAATGCAGTAAAACTATTTTAAACGCAAAGAAGGTCATCAAATCTTTACAATATAGTTGAAATGCATAGAAGTAAAAAAAAAAACAAAAAAAAACACGATATCTCTTACATAAGAATCTCAATTTAATCCTAAGTATTTATAAAGAAAAAATATAAAAGTAAAAAAGCTTTTAAAAAGTTATTTTCACTATTTTTTATCAATTTTTGTGCATCACTTTATTGATAGATATAATTCTTTGCTTTTTTCCATATTTCTAAAGAACAATTTAGTAGCGCTTAGTTAATGCAGTGTTTGCAAAAACAAAAAATCAGAAGAAAATATTAAAAAAAAAAACAAAAAAAACTAAGGTCAAATTTACTAAGCTTAATTTAGTTTAGGTGTCTCTTCAATATTTCAATTGACGTACAGTGAGGTACTGAAATACTCTTTGCTGAAGGAGATCTGTTCAATATTTCAACTGATGTACAGTTAAATCTGTTTCCTGTGGGAACTGGAACTGAGTTGAAAAACTTTAGAACACATGATGTAGCACTTTGCTGTGAATTGGAGATGTAATAAGTGTGATATTAAGTGTATTTTAAAGACTGTAATTTTTTTTTACTTCTTCGGATCTTTTTTTTTTTTTCAATCCATTGGTCTATTGGGTATTCAAGGTGATCATTATCAGCATTGTCGTCATCTACATCATTTTCTTCTAAATTAGGAGTCTTTCACCGATGAGCAAGAGCTGCTGCTTTTGAGTATTCTTTGTTGCATAGACAGTTAAAAATCAACTTTGAAATCTAATGGAGAATGATATCATATGTTCTTTTGAGACACTTTCTCACAGAAGAAACGTGGTTATCATTTAAATTGAAAGGCGATTGACTAAACTTCAGTCTCTGGTTCCTATTTGGAAGACATTCACAGTAAGAACTTCTCTTCTATCACAACAAAAAAACTTTCCATTTTTTTTTTCTCCATGTGCCTAGCATCAGGAAAAATTTCCAAGAGAACTGCTTCACAAGTGCTTCCCATCTATGAAACACATTACCACAAGTCTACTTTCTGTGGATTACAACATTGTTGTCTTCAAATCCAATATCAATAGCTTCTTGTTATGAACTGCACTCATACGTGTTCGAATTTGGTCCATGCTATGAATCATTTCTAATCTTCTCATAAAGTTATTCATCTCATTAACTTTTATTATTGCTTTTGACTCATTTGGTAAAAAAAGGTAGACAACTTGTGCTTGCCATTTATTCTATTCTTATTAATCAAACACCTGACATTGTTTGTCCTAATATCTTTCCAGTTAAAGTTCTGTCTAAAACGACATCAGGTATTTATGGGAGGAACGATGTGAAGGTTGCCAACATCATTGTGGAACAAACTGGATTCGAACTTGGCATATTCAGGTCATCAGTCCATAGCATTAACCACTTTACTGCCATTACGTGTTTGTGACTGTGTGTGCTTCCCTTCATGAATAAGTTACTTATTATTATGTTATTGCAGGAAAAATAACCACATAGGGAATGTAATATTTATGAATTCCATCATTCTGCACCGATTTTTGAATTCCAACCATTTATTAATAACAAGCTATTTCAGCTGTCTCCTGTGAAGACAAAACGTAAATAAATAAACAAATACATGAAACAACTATTCATACTAAGAAGCCATTGTATTTGTTCATTTATTAACATTTGGTCTAAACCGGGGACAGCCGAAATAGCTTGTTATTGATAAATGGTTGGAATTCAAAAGTCAGTCCAGAATTATGTAATTTATAAATAACTGTTCACCGAGGAATAAGTATTCTTATAGTTTTGTTATACATGTTACTAGGGACCATTTGTGAATTTAATATTCTTTTGACACTCCCTCCTTTGGAGGAAGCCGGTTCAACCCACTTAGGGTGAATGCCTCTGGCGTACATATAGTTTCACAATGAGAATTAAACAATGAAAAAAAAGTATATTATTGAATGGTCTATCGACATTTGCAATGCCATGGATGCTAGTCAGAAATTTAGTTGAGTAGAGTGTTTCTTTTTGTGTGCTTATTAAAGCTGAGAATGAAGCAGACAATTCGATTAGTGAACCTAACAAATATATAATCAATTCTTCTTCTTCTTCTTTTCTAATGAAAAGCATTTCATAAGAAAATGATACATGGCTGAATATATTAAAGTGAGAAAACTCATAACCATTTAAATTTCTGTCTGCTTATTTACAGAAAAGAAAAAAAAATTAAGATTCTCTTTGTAAGACAAAATATTCTTATATATATATGCAAAGCTATGAATATGAATCTAATAGGAAAATATGGTATTTCGACTACATTTTGGGTTAAAATCTTTTTTATTTATCTTTTTTATCTGAAAAAATATTTCTGCCAAAAACATTGACTCATGCACAGTTGTGTTTGTCACGGTTGTCAATTTATGTTATTTTTCAATTTTAATATAACTTAAAGTAATGTTTAACCATCGCGCTCAGAGAAAAATGCAAAAACAAATTCTGAAGAGGCTACAAATGGTTTTATGTTGTTGTTTTTGTTATACAATTATAAATGAGGAATCATTTCTATTTAAAATGCATTTAGTATGATGCATGTAAAATTGAGAAAAGCATGATTGATATGTGCCAACATTGTATAAATAAGCTAAAGCAAAACAAAATGGCCACCAAATTTGACTTGATGCCATGTCTATCTAAACATGAAACTCGAGTTTTCACTCAAAATGATTGCTCATTTAATAATATATATTGATAATAATATGAATTAAAAATATCTGACAAATGCAACATGAAACCACTTTTAATGCCGAATTTTTCTTATTAACTTTAAACATTACTGATATGAAAAATATTTTTAAATAAAAAAAAAGACTTGGCAAGTCTGGATTTTCAAACAAGGATTAATTTTTTTATACAAGGTGACCCAAAACAAACGGGCCCCGTATACACTTTATGTGACCTCTCCATTATTTATTCACTGATTGCCCTTATTTTACAGGACATGGCAGAATCAACGACCGTGAGTAGACCAAGACCCCAGTGGGAGCTTGGACAAAGAATACACTGTGTTAAATTTTACTACAAGACAGGCTCGTTTAAAAAAAACCAGGACAGTTTCATGCGTCAGTTCAAATGTGAAAAGGCTCCATCCAAAAGCAGAATTCAGAACTGGGTGGACCACTTCAAGAAGTATGGGAAAGTCAAAAACATCAATGCTGCCAGAGAGAACCGTCCAAGCCACTCGGGACGTCCCAAGAAGCGAACAGCCGAGCTGGTCAAAAGAGTGAGAGAGTCTCTCCAGCAGAGTTCGAAACGCTCTGTGCGTAAGCGAAGTCAGTCCCTCGGTATATCTCGTGAGACTTGCAGGAGAGTGCTGGTGAACGATATCAGGGCTTACACATACAGAATACAGACGCTGCAGACCCTTACAGCCTCAGACAAGAAGCAGAGGAGGGCTATAGCAGTCAAGATGCTCAAGAAGATCGAGGAGACACCAAGTTTCCTTAACCTCCTTTTGACCTCAGATGAAGCCCACATCCATCTTGATGGAAAGGCCAACTCTAAGACAAATGTCTTCTGGGGGTCCTCCAGACTCAATAAAGTAGCAACCAAGCCTCTGCACTCTCTTTAGTGCATGATGTGAGCTGCAATCTCGGCCAGAGGCATCATTGGACTAATCTTCATCGAAAAATCTGGCGCAGTGACAGTCACCAAGGAGCGGTATATGGAGGTCCTCAAACCCTTCAAGAGTGAGCACCAGATCATCTACCCATGGCTCATGAGCAAGTTCTGGTTCCAGTAGGATGGAACAAATTCTCACACCTCAAACCTGTCCCGAGATTGGCTGAAAGAGAACTTTGGAGGCCGAGTGATCAGTCTCAAGACTGATTTTTAGTGGGTACCCCATAGCCCGGACCTAAGCCACCCAGATTTTTTTCTTTGGGGCTATCTTAAGGACAGAGTCTATGCAGAGAAACCCAGAACCATCATGGAACTCAAGGAAGTTATCAGGGAGGAGATGAGAGTCATTACCAATTCGGTTTGTAAGAACGTCGTGGACAACTTCATGCTGTGCCTCAAGAAATGCACGAAGCTAAATGGAGGCCATCTAAAACATATGCTGTAGAACGGAGAAAAAAAAGGCCAAAGACCCTAGTGTTTTGATGTGGTGTTTTGAATATAATAAACTAGTTATGACCAAAGTTTCATTTCATTCGCACAAAACACTAAGAAACGGGGCCTAGTTAGAGTTGGAGCCCGTATAATTCTGATTATTCAGACTACTGTTTTCATTTTTATGTTTACCCAGGCTTTTGAACTGAATCCTTTATTTAATGTGGCAGTAGCATGCTCTCTTTGGGCAACCATGACTGGGTAGGTGTCTTAATCCCTCTCTCTGTCTGTCTGTCTCTCTCTCTCTCTCTCGCTTTCTCTATATATATATATACTAGCATGGGTGCCCGGCGTTGCCCCAGGTGTTTGGAGGTGTGTGTTGAGAAAAAAAAAAGTGGTAGGCTCAAATCTGTACCACGAAGGAGGAAAAGAATGGAAAAAACCCTGATTTCTTTGCTGTTACTGCCAAACCATAAGTGACATAGGTTTAAATTAAGGCTAGACAATCGAAAAGACTTTCAAAATATCGGTGAAAAAAGCGACTCCTCCCTGTAGCAAATTACCCCGCTGAGAGTGAAGAAATGAATGTTTTTAGCCAATTTTTCGGTATTTGTTGTCTGAAGGGTTGAGCTTTAAAACGATACTGATCTTGTGAAAATCCGTTGCCTTTGTCGAAAGTTTTAGGCAAACATGTAAACATACATACATTTATATATTAGTAACTCAAATTTTCGACCCAAACCGATTAAAAATCTTGTCCTATCTCTGAATACCCTTTATGTAAAATTTCAAATGTTCAGACCAGAAATTGTCTGAGTAATTTGGTAGAGACTGCAGAGGTCAATTTTTTTTTAACTTTGACCCCTATTATGACCCCTTAACATTTATTGTTTTGGGCTCAAATCAGGTTATTAAGTTAGATCGATTTCCAAGGAACCTATATCTAAAATTTCAAGTGTTTAGACCCAAAATTGTCAGAGGAGCTTGGCAGAGTTCTGAAAAGTCAAATCGTTGAACAAATTTCTGTCCGAAAACGAATTACAAAGATGTTCCCAAATCTCAATACACTGTATATCAAATTTCGAGTCTGTAGACTGAAAATTGATTGAATTATTGCGTAGGGAAATGTACACAGACAGACACACATACAGACACTTTCACTTATATATATATATATATATTTAAATTCTAGTTTATATGTCCAAATTTTATTTAAAAGAATCAATTTTCAAATAAAATTTAGAATTTATTGCTTGGATCAAAGAATACAATGTTTAAATTAATGTCCTTAATCCATGGATTTTCAATGTAAGTACCTCTCCTCAGGAGAAATTCTAGCAAAATACTAATATTGGTCTGCAATTATTTTGCTAAATAACACGTACAGAGAAAATATTAAAGATGAAATGAAGGAACATAGATAAAGGGAGTGAATGTTGAAAATAAAGAAATGGTTATGATAATTGAGCAAATTTAGTTGGCTGATTTATTTACTTATATTCTTATATGAATATTTCCTTCTAGTATTCTATAAGACTTGAAACCATTAGATTCACCAACCTGTAATCTAATTCATTTCAATACTTCAAAGTGTGTGTGTATATATATATATATATATATATATATATATATATATATATGAGAGAAACGGTTTCTACCATATATATATATATATATATATATATATATATATATATATATATATATATATATATATATATATATATATGAGAGAAACGGTTTCTACCAAACTACAGTTAATTTTTGGTCTACAAACTTGTATGAGGGATTTGCACCTGTGGAACAAATTCTATTTAGTTTTAATCCAGGAAAAATAGCTACTAATGAGTCAAAATTGAACAAAAAAAAGAATGGAACTTGGCAAGCATAAGTCAACTAAACATGTACCTTCTACACATGCGAAATATGATAAGGTCGGTTAATTTTAAAAGTTCTGATATTCATCTGTTAGTTAAGATGGTATTGAATAACGCTGGAGAACTAAATGTTTTAGTTTCGATTCGAGCTGATGGTACCTAAGTCATATTCTTTTAATTTTCTGAAATCACGACTATACATAATACAATGATAGTGAATCCATAGAGGTAGATTGCTCCTATTCCGTCGGACATAACTGTCTAGAAATGTTAATTGTTATGCTATTCTCACCTATAATAAGAATTGAATCTTCAACCTCCAGAAGTGTTGATTAGCAATCAGTTTTCTAAGTGATAATCTTCTAAGAGCCAAATGGATATCGTTGCTTTTTTTTTTTAGAGGGGGGGGGGGCTTGCTTCAAAGTGTTGATTAGAATTCGTAGGTAATAGTAAGTGTTACTTGGCAAAAATAATAATAGGTAATAATTCGTTTGAAAGATCTTGCATTGTTCAACAGTATTGGGAACAACTACATAGAAAAAATGGGCAACTATTGTAGGGTCACCTGCTTCAAGGACACACAACGACATAGATTAAGACTAAAAGCTAGTCAAGGATAATGGTTAATGAGATGGATTATAAGTTAAATGATGAAGAATATTATGCATGTTATAAAATAATGAATAAAGTTTGATTGCATAGAAAAAGTGGGGAAATGTTGACATCCAAATGGGAACTATGAGCATAACGACATCCAAATGGGAACTATGAGCATAACGACATCCAAATGGGAACTATGAACATAACAACATCCAAATGGGAACTATGAACATAACGACATCCAAATGGGAACTATGAACATAACAACATCCAAATGGGAACTATGAGCATAACGACATCCAAATGGAAACTATGAGCATAACGACATCCAAATGGGAACTATGAGTATAACGACATCCAAATGGGAACTATGAACATAACAACATCCAAATGGGAACTATGAGCATAACGACATCCAAATGGGAACTATGAGTATAACGACATCCAAATGGGAACTATGAGCATAACGACATCCAAATGGGAACTATGAGCATAACGACATCCAAATGGGAACTATGAGCATAACGACATCCAAATGGGAACTATGAGCATAACGACATCCAAATGGGAACTATGAGTATAACGACATCCAAATGGGAACTATGAGTATAACGACATCCAAATGGGAACTATGAGCATAACGACATCCAAATGGGAACTATGAGTATAACGACATCCAAATGGGAACTATGAGCATAACGACATCCAAATAGGAACTATGAGCATAACAGCATCCAAATGGGAACTATGAGTATAACGACATCCAAATGGGAACTATGAGCATAACGACATCCAAATGGGAACTATGAGTATAACGACATCCAAATGGGAACTATGAGCATAACGACATCCAAATGGGAACTATGAGCATAACGACATCCAAATGGGAACTATGAGTATAACGACATCCAAATGGGAACTATGAACATAACAACATCCAAAAGGAAACTATGAGCATAACGACATCCAAATGGGAACTATGAGTATAACAACATCCAAATGGGAACTATGAGCATAACGACATCCAAATGGGAACTATGAGCATAACGACATCCAAATGGGAACTATGAGCATAACGACATCCAAATGGGAACTATGAGCATAACGACATCCAAATGGGAACTATGAGCATAACGCCATCCAAATGGGAACTATGAGCATAACGACATCCAAATGGGAACTATGAGCATAACGACATCCAAATGGGAACTATGAGCATAACAACATCCAAATGGGAACTATGAACATAACAACATCCAAAAGGGAACTATGAGCATAACCACATCCAAATGGGAACTATGAACATAACGACATCCAAAAGGGAACCATGAGCATAACGACATCCAAATGGGAACTATGAGCATGACAACATCCAAATGGGAACTATGAGCATAACCGCCTCCAAAAGGGAACTATGAACATGACGACATCCAAAAGGGAACTATGAACATAACAACATCCAAATGGGAACTATGAACATAACAACATCCAAATGGGAACTATGAACATAACGACATCCAAATGGGAACTATGAACATAACAACATCCAAATGGGAACTATGAGCATAACAACATCCAAATGGGAACTATGAACATAACGACATCCAAATGGGAACTATGAACATAACGACATCCAAATGGGAACTATGAACATAACGACATCCAAATGGGAACTATGAACATAACGACATCCAAATGGGAACTATGAACATAACGACATCCAAATGGGAACTATGAACATAACGACATCCAAATGGGAACTATGAACATAACGACATCCAAATGGGAACTATGAACATAACGACATCCAAATGGGAACTATGAACATAACAACATCCAAATGGGAACTATGAACATAACGACATCCAAATGGGAACTATGAGCATAACGATATCCAAAAGGGAACTATGAGCATAACAACATCCAAATGGGAACTATGAGCATAACAACATCCAAATGGGAACTATTAGCATAACAACATCCAATTGGGAACTATGAGCATAACAACATCCAAATGGGAACTATGAGCATAACAACATCCAAATGGGAACTATGAGCATAACAACATCCAAATAGGAACTATGAACATAACGACATCCAAATGGGAACTATGAATATAACGACATCCAAATGGGAACTATGAACATAACGACATCCAAATGGGAACTTTGAACATAACAACATCCAAATCGGAACTATGAACATAACAACATCCAAATGGGAACTATGAACATAACGACATCCAAATGGGAACTATGAACATAACGACATCCAAATAGGAACTATGAACATAACGACATCCAAATGGGAACTATGAACATGACGACATCCAAATGGGAACTATGAACATAACGACATCCAAATGGGAACTATGAGCATAACAACATCCAAATGGGAACTATGAACATAACGACATCCAAATGGGAACTATGAACATAACGACATCAAAATGGGAACTATGAGCATAACGACATTCAAAAGGGAACTATGAGCATAACAACATCCAAATGGGAACTATGAGCATAACAACATCCAAATGGGAACTATGAGCATAACAACATCCAAATGGGAACTATGAACATAACGACATCCAAATGGGAACTATGAACATAACGACATCCAAATGGGAACTATGAACATAACAACATCCAAATGGGAACTATGAACATAACAACATCCAAAAGGGAACTATGAGCATAACAACATCCAAAAGGGAACTATGAGCATAACCACATCCAAATGGGAACTATGAACATAACGACATCCAAAAGGGAACTATGAGCATAACGACATCCAAATGGGAACTATGAGCATAACAACATCCAAATGGGAACTATGAGCATAACAACATCCAAATGGGAACTATGAGCATAACAACATCCAAATGGGAACTATGAGCATAACAACATCCAATTGGGAACTATGAGCATAACAACATCCAAATGGGAACTATGAGCATAACAACATCCAAATGGGAACTATGAACATAACAACATCCAAAAGGGAACTATGAGCATAACCACATCCAAATCGGAACTATGAACATAACGACATCCAAAAGGGAACCATGAGCATAACGACATCCAAATGGGAACTATGAGCATGACAACATCCAAATGGGAACTATGAGCATAACCGCCTCCAAAAGGGAACTATGAACATGACGACATCCAAAAGGGAACTATGAACATAACGCCATCCAAATGGGAACTATGAACATAACAACATCCAAATGGGAACTATGAACATAACGACATCCAAATGGGAACTATGAACATAACAACATCCTAATGGGAACTATGAACATAACAACATCCAAATGGGAACTATGAACATAACGACATCCAAATGGGAACTATGAACATAACGACATCCAAATGGGAACTATGAACATAACGACATCCAAATGGGAACTATGAACATAACGACATCCAAATGGGAACTATGAACATAACGACATCCAAATGGGAACTATGAACATAACGACATCCAAATGGGAACTATGAACATAACAACATCCAAATGGGAACTATGATCATAACGACATCCAAATGGAAACTATGAACATAACGACATCCAAATGGGAACTATGAACATAACAACATCCAAATGGGAACTATGAACATAACGACATCCAAATGGGAACTATGAACATAACGACATCCAAAAGGGAACTATGAGCATAACGATATCCAAAAGGGAACTATGAGCATAACAACATCCAAATGGGAACTATGAGCATAACAACATCCAAATGGGAACTATGAGCATAACAACATCCAAATGGGAACTATGAGCATAACAACATCCAATTGGGAACTATGAGCATAACAACATCCAAATGGGAACTATGAGGATAACAACATCCAAATGGGAACTATGAGCATAACAACATCTAAATAGGAACTATGAACATAACGACATCCAAATGGGAACTATGAATATAACGACATCCAAATGGGAACTATGAACATAACAACATCCAAATGGGAACTATGAACATAACGACATCCAAATGGGAACTATGAACATAACGACATCCAAATAGGAACTATGAACATAACAGCATCCAAATAGGAACTATGAACATAACGACATCCAAATAGGAACTATGAACATAACGACATCCAAATGGGAACTATGAATATAACGACATCCAAATGGGAACTATGAACATCACGACATCCAAATGGGAACTATGAACATAACAACATCCAAATCGGAACTATGAACATAACAACATCCAAATGGGAACTATGAACATAACGACATCCAAATGGGAACTATGAGCATAACCGCCTCAAAAAGGGAACTATGAACATGACGACATCCAAAAGGGAACTATGAACATAACAACATCCAAATGGGAACTATGAACATAACAACATCCAAATGGGAACTATGAACATAACGACATCCAAATGGGAACTATGAACATAACAACATCCAAATGGGAACTATGAACATAACAACATCCAAATGGGAACTATGAGCATAACAACATCCAAATGGGAACTATGAACATAACGACATCCAAATGGGAACTATGAACATAACGACATCCAAATGGGAACTATGAACATAACGACATCCAAATGGGAACTATGAACATAACGACATCCAAATGGGAACTATGAACATAACGACATCCAAATGGGAACTATGAACATAACGACATCCAAATGGGAACTATGAACATAACGACATCCAAATGGGAACTATGAACATAACGACATCCAAATGGGAACTATGAACATAACAACATCCAAATGGGAACTATGAACATAACGACATCCAAATGGGAACTATGAGCATAACGATATCCAAAAGGGAACTATGAGCATAACAACATCCAAATGGGAACTATGAGCATAACAACATCCAAATGGGAACTATTAGCATAACAACATCCAATTGGGAACTATGAGCATAACAACATCCAAATGGGAACTATGAGCATAACAATATCCAAATGGGAACTATGAGCATAACAACATCCAAATGGGAACTATGAGCATAACAACATCCAAATAGGAACTATGAACATAACGACATCCAAATGGGAACTATGAATATAACGACATCCAAATGGGAACTATGAACATAACGACATCCAAATGGGAACTTTGAACATAACAACATCCAAATCGGAACTATGAACATAACGACATCCAAATGGGAACTATGAACATAACGACATCCAAATGGGAACTATGAACATAACGACATCCAAATAGGAACTATGAACATGACGACATCCAAATGGGAACTATGAACATAACGACATCCAAATGGGAACTATGAGCATAACAACATCCAAATGGGAACTATGAACATAACGACATCCAAATGGGAACTATGAACATAACGACATCAAAATGGGAACTATGAGCATAACGACATTCAAAAGGGAACTATGAGCATAACAACATCCAAATGGGAACTATGAGCATAACAACATCCAAATGGGAACTATGAGCATAACAACATCCAAATGGGAACTATGAACATAACGACATCCAAATGGGAACTATGAACATAACGACATCCAAATGGGAACTATGAACATAACAACATCCAAATGGGAACTATGAACATAACAACATCCAAAAGGGAACTATGAGCATAACAACATCCAAAAGGGAACTATGAGCATAACCACATCCAAATGGGAACTATGAACATAACGACATCCAAAAGGGAACTATGAGCATAACGACATCCAAATGGGAACTATGAGCATAACAACATCCAAATGGGAACTATGAGCATAACAACATCCAAATGGGAACTATGAGCATAACAACATCCAAATGGGAACTATGAGCATAACAACATCCAATTGGGAACTATGAGCATAACAACATCCAAATGGGAACTATGAGCATAACAACATCCAAATGGGAACTATGAACATAACAACATCCAAAAGGGAACTATGAGCATAACCACATCCAAATCGGAACTATGAACATAACGACATCCAAAAGGGAACCATGAGCATAACGACATCCAAATGGGAACTATGAGCATGACAACATCCAAATGGGAACTATGAGCATAACCGCCTCCAAAAGGGAACTATGAACATGACGACATCCAAAAGGGAACTATGAACATAACGCCATCCAAATGGGAACTATGAACATAACAACATCCAAATGGGAACTATGAACATAACGACATCCAAATGGGAACTATGAACATAACAACATCCTAATGGGAACTATGAACATAACAACATCCAAATGGGAACTATGAACATAACGACATCCAAATGGGAACTATGAACATAACGACATCCAAATGGGAACTATGAACATAACGACATCCAAATGGGAACTATGAACATAACGACATCCAAATGGGAACTATGAACATAACGACATCCAAATGGGAACTATGAACATAACGACATCCAAATGGGAACTATGAACATAACAACATCCAAATGGGAACTATGATCATAACGACATCCAAATGGAAACTATGAACATAACGACATCCAAATGGGAACTATGAACATAACAACATCCAAATGGGAACTATGCACATAACGACATCCAAATGGGAACTATGAACATAACGACATCCAAAAGGGAACTATGAGCATAACGATATCCAAAAGGGAACTATGAGCATAACAACATCCAAATGGGAACTATGAGCATAACAACATCCAAATGGGAACTATGAGCATAACAACATCCAAATGGGAACTATGAGCATAACAACATCCAATTGGGAACTATGAGCATAACAACATCCAAATGGGAACTATGAGGATAACAACATCCAAATGGGAACTATGAGCATAACAACATCTAAATAGGAACTATGAACATAACGACATCCAAATGGGAACTATGAATATAACGACATCCAAATGGGAACTATGAACATAACAACATCCAAATGGGAACTATGAACATAACGACATCCAAATGGGAACTATGAACATAACGACATCCAAATAGGAACTATGAACATAACAGCATCCAAATAGGAACTATGAACATAACGACATCCAAATAGGAACTATGAACATAACGACATCCAAATGGGAACTATGAATATAACGACATCCAAATGGGAACTATGAACATAACGACATCCAAATGGGAACTATGAACATAACAACATCCAAATCGGAACTATGAACATAACAACATCCAAATGCGAACTATGAACATAACGACATCCAAATGGGAACTATGAACATAACGACATCCAAATAGGAACTATGAACATAACGACATCCAAATGGGAACTATGAACATAACGACATCCAAATGGGAACTATGAACATAACGACATCCAAATGGGAACTATGAGCATAACAACATCCAAATGGGAACTATGAACATAACGACATCCAAATGGGAACTATGAACATAACGACATCAAAATTAGAACTATGAGCATAACGACATTCAAAAGGGAACTATGAGCATAACAACATCCAAATGGGAACTATGAGCATAACAACATCCAAATGGGAACTATGAGCACAACAACATCCAAATGGGAACTATGAACATAACGACATCCAAATGGGAACTATGAACATAACGACATCCAAATGGGAACTATGAACATAACAACATCCAAATGGGAACTATGAACATAACAACATCCAAAAGGGAACTATGAGCATAACAACATCCAAAAGGGAACTATGAGCATAACCACATCCAAATGGGAACTATGAACATAACGACATCCAAAAGGGAACTATGAGCATAACGACATCCAAATGGGAACTATGAGCATAACAACATCCAAATGGGAACTATGAGCATAACAACATCCAAATGGGAACTATGAGCATAACAACATCCAAATGGGAACTATGAGCATAACAACATCCAATTGGGAACTATGAGCATAACAACATCCAAATGGGAACTATGAGCATAACAACATCCAAATGGGAACTATGAACATAACAACATCCAAAAGGGAACTATGAGCATAACCACATCCAAATGGGAACTATGAACATAACGACATCCAAAAGGGAACCATGAGCATAACGACATCCAAATGGGAACTATGAGCATGACAACATCTAAATGGGAACTATGAGCATAACCGCCTCCAAAAGGGAACTATGAACATGACGACATCCAAAAGGGAACTATGAACATAACAACATCCAAATGGGAACTATGAACATAACAACATCCAAATGGGAACTATGAACATAACGACATCCAAATGGGAACTATGAACATAACAACATCCAAATGGGAACTATGAACATAACAACATCCAAATGGGAACTATGAGCATAACAACATCCAAATGGGAACTATGAACATAACGACATCCAAATGGGAACTATGAACATAACGACATCCAAATGGGAACTATGAACATAACGACATCCAAATGGGAACTATGAACATAACGACATCCAAATTGGAACTATGAACATAACGACATCCAAATGGGAACTATGAACATAACGACATCCAAATGGGAACTATGAACATAACGACATCCAAATGGGAACTATGAACATAACGACATCCAAATGGGAACTATGAACATAACGACATCCAAATGGGAACTATGAGCATAACGATATCCAAAAGGGAACTATGAGCATAACAACATCCAAATGGGAACTATGAGCATAACAACATCCAAATGGGAACTATGAGCATAACAACATCCAATTGGGAACTATGAGCATAACAACATCCAATTGGGAACTATGAGCATAACAACATCCAAATGGGAACTATGAATATAACGACATCCAAATGGGAACTATGAACATAACAACATCCAAATGGGAACTATGAACATAACGACATCCAAATGGGAACTATGAACATAACGACATCCAAATAGGAACTATGAACATAACAGCATCCAAATGGGAACTATGAACATAACGACATCCAAATGGGAACTATGAGCATAACGACATCCAAAAGGGAACTATGAGCATAACAACATCCAAATGGGAACTATGAACATAACGACATCCAAATGGGAACTATGAGCATAACAACATCCAAATGGGAACTATGAACATAACGACATCCAAATGGGAACTATGAACATAACGACATCCAAATGGGAACTATGAACATAACGACATCCAAATGGGAACTATGAACATAACAACATCCAAATGGGAACTATGAACATAACAACATCCAAATGGGAACTATGAACATAACGACATCCAAATGGGAACTATGAACATAACGACATCCAAATAGGAACTATGAACATAACGACATCCAAATGGGAACTATGAGCATAACCACATCCAAATGGGAACTATGAACATAACGACATCCAAATGGGAACTATGAGCATAACAACATCCAAATGGGAACTATGAACATAACGACATCCAAATGGGAACTATGAACATAACGACATCAAAATGAGAACTATGAGCATAACGACATTCAAAAGGGAACTATGAGCATAACAACATCCAAATGGGAACTATGAGCATAACAACATCCAAATGGGAACTATGAGCATAACAACATCCAAATGGGAACTATGAACATAACGACATCCAAATGGGAACTATGAACATAACGACATCCAAATGGGAACTATGAGCATAACAACATCCAAATGGGAACTATGAACATAACAACATCCAAAAGGGAACTATGAGCATAACAACATCCAAAAGGGAACTATGAGCATAACCACATCCAAATGGGAACTATGAACATAACGACATCCAAAAGGGAACTATGAGCATAACGACATCCAAATGGGAACTATGAGAATAACAACATCCAAATGGGAACTATGAGCATAACAACATCCAAATGGGAACTATGAGCATAACAACATCCAAATGGGAACTATGAGCATAACAACATCCAATTGGGAACTATGAGCATAACAACATCCAAATGGGAACTATGAGCATAACAACATCCAAATGGGAACTATGAACATAACAACATCCAAAAGGGAACTATGAGCATAACCACATCCAAATGGGAACTATGAACATAACGACATCCAAAAGGGAACCATGAGCATAACGACATCCAAATGGGAACTATGAGCATGACAACATCCAAATGGGAACTATGAGCATAACCGCCTCCAAAAGGGAACTATGAACATGACGACATCCAAAAGGGAACTATGAACATAACAACATCCAAATGGGAACTATGAACATAACAACATCCAAATGGGAACTATGAACATAACGACATCCAAATGGGAACTATGAACATAACGACATCCAAATGGGAACTATGAACATAACAACATCCAAATGGGAACTATGAACATAACGACATCCAAATGGGAACTATGAACATAACGACATCCAAATGGGAACTATGAACATAACGACATCCAAATGGGAACTATGAACATAACGACATCCAAATGGGAACTATGAACATAACGACATCCAAATGGGAACTATGAACATAACGACATCCAAATGGGAACTATGAACATAACGACATCCAAATGGGAACTATGAACATAACGACATCCAAATGGGAACTATGAACATAACGACATCCAAATGGGAACTATGAACATAACAACATCCAAATGGGAACTATGAACATAACGACATCCAAATGGGAACTATGAGCATAACGATATCCAAAAGGGAACTATGAGCATAACAACATCCAAATGGGAACTATGAGCATAACAACATCCAAATGGGAACTATGAGCATAACAACATCCAATTGGGAACTATGAGCATAACAACATCCAAATGGGAACTATGAGCATAACAACATCCAAATGGGAACTATGAGCATAACAACATCCAAATAGGAACTATGAACATAACGACATCCAAATGGGAACTATGAATATAACGACATCCAAATGGGAACTATGAACATAACAACATCCAAATGGGAACTATGAACATAACGACATCCAAATGGGAACTATGAACATAACGACATCCAAATAGGAACTATGAACATAACAGCATCCAAATGGGAACTATGAACATAACGACATCCAAATGGGAACTATGAGCATAACGACATCCAAAAGGGAACTATGAGCATAACAACATCCAAATGGGAACTATGAACATAACGACATCCAAATGGGAACTATGAGCATAACAACATCCAAATGGGAACTATGAACATAACGACATCCAAATGGGAACTATGAACATAACGACATCCAAATGGGAACTATGAACATAACGACATCCAAATGGGAACTATGAACATAACAACATCCAAATGGGAACTATGAACATAACAACATCCAAATGGGAACTATGAACATAACGACATCCAAATGGGAACTATGAACATAACGACATCCAAATAGGAACTATGAACATAACGACATCCAAATGGGAACTATGAGCATAACCACATCCAAATGGGAACTATGAACATAACGACATCCAAATGGGAACTATGAGCATAACGACATCCAAATGGGAACTATGAACATAACGACATCCAAATGGGAACTATGAACATAACGACATCAAAATGGGAACTATGAGCATAACGACATTCAAAAGGGAACTATGAGCATAACAACATCCAAATGGGAACTATGAGCATAACAACATCCAAATGGGAACTATGAGCATAACAACATCCAAATGGGAACTATGAACATAACGATATCCAAATGGGAACAATGAACATAACGACATCCAAATGGGAACTATGAACATAACCACATCCAAATGGGAACTATGAACATTACGACATCCAAATGGGAACTATGAACATAACGACATCCAAATGGGAACTATGAACATAACAACATCCAAATGGGAACTATGAACATAACAACATCCAAAAGGGAACTATGAGCATAACAACATCCAAAAGGGAACTATGAGCATAACCACATCCAAATGGGAACTATGAACATAACGACATCCAAAAGGGAACTATGAGCATAACGACATCCAAATGGGAACTATGAGCATAACAACATCCAAATGGGAACTATGAGCATTACAACATCCAAATGGGAACTATGAGCATAACAACATCCAAATGGGAACTATGAGCATAACAACATCCAATTGGGAACTATTAGCATAACAACATCCAAATGGGAACTATGAGCATAACAACATCCAAATGGGAACTATGAACATAACGACATCCAAATGGGAACTATGAACATAACGACATCCAAATGGGAACTATGAACATAACGACATCCAAATGGGAACTATGAACATAACGACATCCAAATGGGAACTATGAACATAACGACATCCAAATGGGAACTATGAACATAACGACATCCAAATGGGAACTATGAACATAACGACATCCAAATGGGAACTATGAACATAACAACATCCAAATGGGAACTATGAACATAACGACATCCAAATGGGAACTATGAGCATAACGATATCCAAAAGGGAACTATGAGCATAACAACATCCAAATGGGAACTATGAGCATAACAACATCCAAATGGGAACTATGAGCATAACAACATCCAATTGGGAACTATGAGCATAACAACATCCAAATGGGAACTATGAGCATAACAACATCCAAATGGGAACTATGAGCATAACAACATCCAAATAGGAACTATGAACATAACGACATCCAAATGGGAACTATGAATATAACGACATCCAAATGGGAACTATGAACATAACAACATCCAAATGGGAACTATGAACATAACGACATCCAAATGGGAACTATGAACATAACGACATCCAAATAGGAACTATGAACATAACAGCATCCAAATGGGAACTATGAACATAACGACATCCAAATGGGAACTATGAGCATAACGACATCCAAAAGGGAACTATGAGCATAACAACATCCAAATGGGAACTATGAACATAACGACATCCAAATGGGAACTATGAGCATAACAACATCCAAATGGGAACTATGAACATAACGACATCCAAATGGGAACTATGAACATAACGACATCCAAATGGGAACTATGAACATAACGACATCCAAATGGGAACTATGAACATAACAACATCCAAATGGGAACTATGAACATAACAACATCCAAATGGGAACTATGAACATAACGACATCCAAATGGGAACTATGAACATAACGACATCCAAATAGGAACTATGAACATAACGACATCCAAATGGGAACTATGAGCATAACCACATCCAAATGGGAACTATGAACATAACGACATCCAAATGGGAACTATGAGCATAACGACATCCAAATGGGAACTATGAACATAACGACATCCAAATGGGAACTATGAACATAACGACATCAAAATGGGAACTATGAGCATAACGACATTCAAAAGGGAACTATGAGCATAACAACATCCAAATGGGAACTATGAGCATAACAACATCCAAATGGGAACTATGAGCATAACAACATCCAAATGGGAACTATGAACATAACGATATCCAAATGGGAACAATGAACATAACGACATCCAAATGGGAACTATGAACATAACCACATCCAAATGGGAACTATGAACATTACGACATCCAAATGGGAACTATGAACATAACGACATCCAAATGGGAACTATGAACATAACAACATCCAAATGGGAACTATGAACATAACAACATCCAAAAGGGAACTATGAGCATAACAACATCCAAAAGGGAACTATGAGCATAACCACATCCAAATGGGAACTATGAACATAACGACATCCAAAAGGGAACTATGAGCATAACGACATCCAAATGGGAACTATGAGCATAACAACATCCAAATGGGAACTATGAGCATTACAACATCCAAATGGGAACTATGAGCATAACAACATCCAAATGGGAACTATGAGCATAACAACATCCAATTGGGAACTATTAGCATAACAACATCCAAATGGGAACTATGAGCATAACAACATCCAAATGGGAACTATGAGCATAACAACATCCAAATCGGAACTATGAATATAACGACATCCAAAAGGGAACTATGAGCATAACGACATCCAAATGGGAACTATGAGCATACCAACATCCAAATGGGAACTATGAGCATAACGACATCCAAATGGGAACTATGAGCATAACGACATCCAAATGGGAACTATGAGCATAACGACATCCAAAAGGGAACTATGAGCATAACGACATCCAAATGGGAACTATGAGCATATGACATCCAAATGGGAACTATGAGCATAACGACATCCAAATGGGAACTATGAGCATAACCGCATCCAAAAGAGAACTATGAGCATAACGACATCTAAAATGTAATATTATAATATTTAAATATATTAGACTCTTTCTCTAATAATTGAGCACTGTATGTTGATGTTTTTGTTTTTTGTTTTTTTTTAGTTTTAAAATTAATTAAAATGTAAACTACAATGCTTTGGTTTAAAGTCATGGCATGGGGAAATAGATGAAAGTAAAAAATGATAATCAAAAAAATATTGTTGAGACAATTTCAATTTTTATGTATTTGTTATTTTGCAACGCATTCGACTGTTAAAAGTCTTTTTTTTTTAAGTAGAAATAAAAAGAAAATAGACAAAATATTTCTTTAATCTTCAATGAATTAATGGATGGAGAATTTTTGGTAAAACTAAAAATAAACTTTCAAGAAAAGATTACGAATCAAAGGAAATGACTAAAATAGAATTCTTCAGATGATGAGAAAATAACTTCAAAAACAATTTTGCTGATGGTTGTTTTTAGATGGGCAAAAATATTTTTTCAGCTTCCAGAAGTTTAAAACATACCAATTAATTTACAGTATAATTTTTCAAGAGAATGCTAAAAGTCTATAGCTTGTGAGGTCATATATATATATACATATATATATATATATATATATATATATATAACGTCGCACTTTTATACTCATGATAGCATATAGACACCCGGGACCCACACGTTGCAGACTCAGTCACAAAGGAACATATGACAAGTAATAACTTGACCCCTTCTTTTTGTAACAACATGTATTTCCTCATTTTCCTACCACGTGTGACTTCTCATTATGGATATGACGTCATCCACGTCTCTAATGTGATTCTCCTCTGTAATGTCCTTTCTTTCCTTTCTATAGTCCTTTTTTCCCTCCGTGACGTCATTTTGCAGACCGCCATACGTGCTCTGTCTTATATATATATATATATATATATATATATATATATATATATATATATACTGTTGTGATGATTAATCAAAATTGGAAATTGAAATAATTCAAACTTTTTAGGGTATCAGAATCGGAAAACATTGTGCCTATCTTTCGATGCCAGTAACGGCTCCTTTGTCTTCTTTTTTTATTTGATTTTGTTCAAAATAAAATTTTCCACTGTTGGTACTAATGATAAAAATAATAAATATTTATTGATTTTAAAATGGCAGTAAAACTAAAATCTATAGATGATTCCCCACAAGTGTATTTTTACGTTTGCGAAAATATCTGCATATTTAACATGTGTTTTTATTGTAATAATTGAAGAACTGTAGAGTTAAATATTTAGTGATTTATAAAGAATCAGAATCGGGAATTTAGTACAGAATCGGGAAGTGTATCGGAATTGAGAAAAATATTGGGATCATCCCATCGCATATATATATATATATATATATATATATATATATATATATATATATATATTTGTCTTTACATAAGCAGTAGTTTGTTGCTACACAGTCATGAGCATGTTTCGGTCTACCAGTATTTACCAACTAGAGACCTTATCAGGCAACAACCCTTATTTCCGAAAACGAATTGTTACGATTTTTGAATTCCGTTTTCGGAAATAAGGGTTGTTGCCTGATGAGGTCTCTAGTTGGTAAATACAGGTAGACTGAAACATGCTCATGACTGTGTAGCAACAATCTACTGCTTATGTAAAGAGAAATGTAACTTGCTCTACTTCTGTATTGAGCACTCTCGTATGAACCTCGTTATATTTCACTGGTTAACCTACCTTTCGAAAATAGCAAACTCAAATATATATATATAAATATATATATATATATATATATATATATATATATATATATATATACTAGCAAGTCGATTGACATTGCCGGTCGTAAGATATGCTTAAATGTGATATTTTGATTGATACAGATTTCGTATTTATTATTATACTGTATTGGACACAATATATAGCAATGATTTAAAAAGTTTTTTTGAAAAAATGACTCGTGTGCCACCACCAAGAATCGAAACCAAAACGTTTAGCTTACAATTTACTTTTTCCTTTGACGTTAATGCCTGAGCTATGAAGATATGTTTGCTGCAAGGCTAAAAATTTTAACATGAACCACTAGCTCTTATGTTATGCATGCATATAAGTAATACTGTCATTCGACCTTTACCTGGCAAATTCCATCTTTTTAAATTTCACACTTTTGCACCAATTTTCCCCAGCTAAAACCCAAATATAAAGTTTTGCATGGGTTTGAATACCCTATATATTAGGTTTCATGTCTGTACACCAAAAACTGACAGAAGAATTTGGTATGAAAAATCTTTTAAACATATATATATATATATATATATATATATATATATATATGAGAGAGAGAGAGAGAGAGAGAGAGGAAGAGAGAAAGAGGTTTGTGCTTACTATAAACTTTTTACGCAAATATTGTGCAAGTATAAATCATGTAGAATATCTGCATGAATATAATTACACGTAATAGTTAACTAAAGATTATCACCCCATAAGAAAACCGAAAAAACTAATAGGGAATTTATTAAAATTAATGTTTAAAAGAATGTGCAAATTAGCTAGATCCTTGCAGATGAATGCAATTCCCCAACCCATATATAAGAAAGTTGCATTTTCTTTTTATATAAATAGACAAAGGGTTTTTTAATATGAATATCAATACAAAACAAAAGGAGTGTATATATATATATATATATATATATATATATATATATATATATATATATATATATTCGTGGACTAACATTATAAAATGTATTCTCCAAGTTACATAGACGAAAGTAATTCAATCAAAAAGAAAAAAGACAAAACAAAAAACGCATGACACCTATATATTTTTTTTTTTTGTATACAAATGCAACACCATTTTTACACATTTAAAAAAAAAAAAAATCACAGCATTTATCTACTGATTTTCACAACTTCATATTTGGTTAAAGAAGTCGAGAGGAGTTGCCTAAAATTTCCAATCGCGCAAAGAGAATACCTATATCTGTGAGAGAAAAAATGTCTTATTGGTTTACTCTTAGAATTTTTAGATTAAAAAAATCCATCCTTTTAAATACTAATTTGCTGAATGTTTCCATATTTATGTTGTAACAATTTAATTCTGCTTTCATGTTTACCATTTTAAAGTTCAGCAAACGTTTTTGTGCAACACTATCTTTTATTTTTATATCCGCAAAAAATAAAATGATTTTTTACGCCCCATCACTTTATTATTACGACTAGCGAGACCTGTGGAAATTCCACGGCTGCTTCTTTTCTTTATCGTTATAATTCATTATTATTGATAGTATTTCTTTTGGAAATAATAAATGTCAGTCAGAATTAAAATATTAGGGGAAAAAAGTCTTTTTCTGTTTTCGTGAAAATAATTGCGATTGTCAGAAAATAGAATAAAAGGAAAAACCTTTTCTAAGTTTATTAAAATTTCAGATTTGTATTTAATTTGAAAAGTGGATAAATGAAATGGGTAGTTCAATAAATGTTCGATTTTTTTTATGAAACAAGGTTGTGGCTTCTTCTAGAATTCTCATAAAACAGAGAAATAATAATGAATAAAAGAAAAATGTTAATCTCAGAGATGATTTATGGCCAATGCAACGCCAGTGTTTCTCTTTCTTTTTCTCTATCTCTCTCCCTCTTACTACCTCTTCCTTTTCTCCCTCAGTTCCCATACTCAATGGCTTTCCCTCTCTCTCTCTTTCTTATTTTTCCTACACCCTCTTTATCATTTTATTTTCCCCTACATCTCTTTTTTCCCTTTGTTTTACTTTTCTTCTCCCCCCCCCCTCTCTCTCTCTCTCTCTCTCTCTCTCTCTCTCTTTCTTCGTTCCCTTTCTCCCCCAACACTTAGGGATGATTTAGAGCCACTGCCACTTAAGTCTCTCTTCTTGCTTTCTTCTCTCTCTTTTTCTCTCTTCCCTTCTCACTCCCTTCCGTCTTTCCATCAATCTATCTCTCACTCTCTCCCATTTTGTCACACCCTCTCTATCAATTTTCTCCCCTTTTTTTTGGGGGGGGGGTTTCCTTTGTTTCCACATCTTCCTTTTTGTCTTTCTCTTCTTTCTCTCTCCCTCTCTCTTGTTCTGTATGTATCTCTTTTGTTGTCTTTTCTCTCTCTCACCATTTTGCCCCCCTCCCTTCTCTTTCCATTTTGTCCTCTCGTTCTATCTCTCCTTTTAATCTGTTGCTCCCCCTCTCTTTCTTTCTCGTCTTCATTTATTTTGTCATCTCTCCTGTGAACTAGTTGCCCTTTTGACTTGACTGCTCTGTTTAAAAACGCCATTTGTATGCATTCAAAATTTAGAATATCATTATTATGCAAATTATACTCTCCCTCACTTTTCACAATCCTCCTCCCACTTGATTTCCAATTCATTCATTTTTTTTAAACACGTTAAACTCCTACTTTTGCCCCTTCAATTCCTCCTACGTTCTTGTTTTCAATACTATTTTCTCCTTCCACTTTTCAAATTTTCCATAAGAGATGAATTTGCCTTTTATTCAATATATTTTTTATCAAAAAAAAAAAAATTGTTTCTATTTGATAATTTCTTCGTTTTATTTTGTGTATTTTTCTGTCAACTTTAATCACATTTTTCTTTTCCTATTTTAAATCTAAAAAAAAATCGTTTGCCATTATTATTATTATTATTATTATTATTATTATTATTATTATTATTATTATTATTATTATTTGGGAAAGGAGGGTCTAAAGGTCATAAAAGAGTAAAAGCATTTAAAAAAAAAAGATGGCGATAATTTCAGATGAATTCGATTCTCCCCACACCATTCCAATCTTTGTTCAAAATATATTTTTTGTGTTTACTAATGATTAGTTTAGTAACTTTGTCACAAAAACATAACCTTTTTGATTCCAAGCTCATTTTGAATATATTATCAAAATACTTTATTGCTTTCACTTTCCAAGTTTATTGCTTTGTCTTCAAGTAGGCAGTTTAAAATCAAAAAGACATCAAATTGTCCATTATTTTATCCGGTTAACATTCCTCGATTTTGTTAGTTTTCGTCTAGTCTGTAATATAAAGAACAGTTATATGTATGTATGTATGTATGTATGTATGTATGTATGTATGTATGTATGTATGCCTGCCTAAAACTTTCGACAGAAGCAACGGATTTTCACAAGATCAGTATCGTTTTGAAGCCCGATTCTTCGGGCGACAAATATCGAAAAATTTGCTAAAAAAATTAATTCCTTCACCCTCGACTGGGGACTTATTTACAATGAGGGGTCGCTTTTTTGCGGATATTTTCGAAAGTCATCCCCTCTTTTCGATTGACTAGCCTTAATTTAAACCTTCGTCACTTCCGGTTTGACGATGGACGCAACGGCAAAGACGTCACGTTTTTTCCTTTTTTTTTTTCACATTCTTTTCCTCCTTTGCGGTTCCACCTTGCTTGCCTATTACCACTTTTTTCTGTTTTTTGCCCAACACATACCTCCAAACACCCGGGCAATGCCGAACACCCAGGCTAGTCTGTTATATAAAGGACAGTTATCTGTATGTATGTATGTATGTATGTATGTACGTACGTATGTATGTCCATTTAAAAGTTAAATACTACTAAACAAACACCCACAAAGTTGGTATATACTTGGCCGGCATTACCTTGAATAAATAATATCTAAAATTTTAAATTCATTATTTGGGAGTCGCCGGACCAGCTTTCGTCATTGGAGAGATGGGCGTTTTTCAGCCATTTCCAATGTTATTTATTATATAAATGAGAGGTGAATGACTATTATTTTCAATAGAGAGGAATGGGCTAGGTGATGGTGAAAAACGGATGGGTGTAACAGATGTGGAAAAACGAAATAGAGAGAAAGAAGGAAAGACAGCTTGAGAGAAGTAGAGAGATAGAAATATCTTACGTGCATTTTTTTATATATTATTTTAATTGGAATTCTTTATTGAGATGAGTATTATTTATATTAATTTATTTATTGCAGACTATTATTCTCATTTCTTTATTAGTTGTTGTTTTCACAACGTTTCGGCCAACTATTTCTCTGGCCTTCGTCAGGTGGTAACCGCAATGGATAGGAACTTCAAATCTCCTAGCTGCATTCTCAGCAATCACTGCCATCCATAGTTGTTGTCGTCTTACCACGTTTTTGGCTAAGTAAGCCTCTGGCCAGCTTTGGGTAGGATTGAAACCGCTATCTTCAGACAATGCTCCTCTGGAATCATAGAGATTCAACGTCTCTATCAACTGCGCCACGGGTCCCGAAGGGCGATCAAGGTTGAATTTTTTGATCTTATAAATTCACGTTTGTTTATTATCTTATTTTTTTAGTTTTTGGTATGACTTGATCGATGATTGAACCCTGTTCTCTCGACCTATTAGCAAACACTCTTACAGTTATGCTAAATGAAATATATGCAAATATAGGATACTAGTAAATGTAAAAAGTTTTCTAACTCGGTAGAGGGAGCTTATCTTATTTGTAACAGATTTGACAGTGTTTATACCAATTTGTGAAAAGAATAAAATTAAAGGCAGAAATAAGGGAAAATAGCAAAAACTAAAGTTCTTTCTTCATGAAAATACATGTAAATGAATGCATGAAAAGAATGAAAAAAAATATGAAGTAAAATAGAAAGAGAAATTTAAGAGCAAATAAAGGGAAGTATTTGGTATGGCTCAACTGAGGATTGAACACTGGTCCTCAGACCCATAAGCAAACACTCTTACCTTTATGCCAAATTGGCTAGTTATAATCAGGCAAACATGCTAGCCATTCAAAATTTTAATTAAAAGTCAATTTTAAAACTTTACCTAAACGATCTCATTTTATTTGACTATTTACCAAACAAATTCATCTACAAACAAACCAAATACAAAACGTCTGTATGGTTTTAATGTAAAATGACCCAACGATGATTGATATGCCGTAAAAACCTAACTCTCGACACAATCCTCTATCTGCATAAGAAACAAATGTGTTATAAGATAGAATACTGTTGCTATAAGTGAGAGGAACTGCTCAGAGCACACTTTCCTGGCTTGACACGGTAAAAAACCACTTCGAAATCTAGTGGCCAATGCTTTTTCTTCCACCTACTATCCTTTTCTCACAAAAGAAATTTTGTGGGTCTATCTCTGCTCTGTCATTATTTTCATGTCACATGCTCGACTGGGCTTCAATCTGTTGTCCCTTTTTCTTGTAAAACATTCACAACATACATTCGTCTAGCTGCAACCATTATCAACAATTTTCCTTACTCTCTATCTCTGCTTACAACTAAACGAAAATTCCATGAGCAAAGTTTCTTTCCTAGAAGTTCCCATCTGTGGAACACAATACCACGAGTCAAATTCCTAGCTGACTATAACATGGTCGTTTTTAAGTCCAATGTAAACAAGTTCATATCAAGCTGGCCTCTTATATAATCAAACACTATCCAGTTTTCACCAGTACCAATCATCATGGTGTTGCCTTATCGGCCACCTGACACCTATAACTCTTATACTCAAGTGACCTTTGGGACAATAAGCGATGACTTCCCAAGTAAATGTCTTAACTAACTGTTATACCGGCCTTCCTTGAACAGAGGAATTTACACTGATTAGCACTATAAATAGCGCTAGTAATTCCAACACCAGTGAGAGAGATGCGACTGCACTTCAACTGCTAGCCAAGTGCCCAGCAGATATACCCGCTTTCCTATCTTTGTACATTATTGTTAATACACTTGTTCCTTAACCGAACCTCGACATGATTGTTCTTATTTTCACTGTTGTTCTACGACATTACACTAACCAACCGAAATTAACACTGTTGTGGGTACGACATTAAATTGTATCTGGTTTTGATGTCTCAATTTAGGAGTTTTGAATCATTCCTTAGTTGCTGTTTGTCCTAGGGCCACTCCTCTTATACAGAGCGGTAGCACATACTAGAGTTCCATCCAAGGGTTAAATATAACTTAGCGTCCACAGTCTATTAACTTAACAAAGTGTATGCCTACAAAACAAACCATTTTACAAACCATCATGTGCGGTCCTTGCATAAAATGAATGTACGAGGGCTGATATGCCGTAAAAGTCAAACAACTAATATTGATACACGTGCAACATGTAATGTTTATCTGACAGTTATTGCTTCGTTTGTTTGCTATGTGCTTCGCTTGCAGTAGATGAAATATGATCAGTAGTTTATACTTCCAAACAAAATATTATAACGAAGGTGTGGTTAAAAGCTAGGACAGGATTATGTGTTGAGATGTCAATCAATTTCACTATTATATAATGTTCCTATTTACAATGCCTCCCCCACGGGACAGAGTTAGACACCAGGGTCGTTGTTTAACGTGGAGAAAAGGAACAAAAATAAAAATTGTCTCAGTCGTGAAGGATTTCTCCTCCACTGACAGAGAACAAGAAATTGAAGTGCAGCATCTGAAGGACAGATACTACACTTTGATCTTGTCCCGAAGGCCAAGTAATGTTAAAAAATCCATAAATGCTTCTAGAATAGAATTTCAAGATTATGAGGGTTTTTTGAAGCATGAAAACGATGTTGTTTTTTATTTAATATTTTATTTGATACATCTTTAGCTTCAATACCTTTACTTGTACACTCACTTTATTTTATGTATGTGCATGAATATGGATTAGTATATTTGTTTGATAATATATATATATATATATATATATTTATATTTTGTATACAGAAAGTTGTTAGTTGAGACAGATCATTGGTACCGTCGGTTTCAAGCCCGATAATAAGGCCCGTTTAAGGTATCCTTATCAAGCTATCTTCAGCCAATATTAGAGACGAAGATTGGCTGGAGAGAGCTTGATAAGGATACCTTAAACGGGCCTTATTATACGGCTTGAAACCGACGGTACCAATGATCTGTCTCAACTAACAACTTTCTGTACACAAAATATAAATACGCTCTTACAATTTGGATTTTCCTTTTAATTGAGCATTCTGCTGGAATTCTTTTTCCAAAAAAAAACTAGTTTTTGACAAGATAACATTTTTTTACCAGTTTCAAAAATTTACCCGTAGTTTCATATCAAAAGCTTCTGAAACGGTGGCAATGCTCCGCACAATGTAAACAACTTGCCATCATAATTGCTGAATCCACGGTATTTGAGGTAAGTGTCAAAAGTATTAACAAGGCAGTTTATTTCGTCAATAAAATGGGTCGTAAAGGTCGTTTGATTAGTTCTGAAAAGCGTACTGTTACAGAACAGCTAGCAAAAGTTAAAACTACCTTCGAAATATCGAAAATGATAGGAAGGTACCATCAAACTGTGAAGAACTTTGTCAAGGACCCTACAAAGGTACGTAAGAGAGCTGATAAAAGTAAATCTAGAGTTGTTTTATGCCGTTCTCTACTCCAAATTACACGTGAAGTTGTTAGGAACCCTGTCTGGAGAAGTCTTTGACCAAGCCAGATTGAAGAATGTCTAAAAAAGTACTCAATGTCACCTTCTGAAAGAAGTGGCACAGTCTGTTAAGTCTATGATAAAGCCTCCATTAAAGCAACATCCGATTGAAATTGGCAGAGGACGACATGAAAACGGATTTTTCCAAAGTTTTGTTCATGGATGAAGTGTATGTCACTCTTCATAGCCCAGATGGATGGAGCAAGGGATGGATCCTAGATAGACGACATCGTCATCAGCGTTTAAGGCACCAAAAAGGTGGTGTGGGATAATGATTTGGGCTGGGATTATCGGAGGTACTTTAGTTGGCCCATGGAGGGTCCCAGAAGGTGTAAAAATTACGTCAAATGCTTACATAGCTTTTCTAAGGGAGCACTTTGAAATATGGTTGAAGAAGCAAAAGTTGACGTTCAGAAGAACCATTACTTTTATGCAGGATAATGCTACCTCGCTTGCAGCAAACAAAAGCAAAGAGTGTTTGCAACAACTAGGGTTCTCTAGGCTACGGAAAATGAAGTGGCCTGCAAATTCACCAGATTTTAACCCAATTGAGAATCTTTGGAGTATCATGAAGCGACGTCTCTATGCAAATAGACGCAAATTTAAGAGCAACAATGAGTTGTGGGATGCTCTCCAAGAGGTATCGCGAGTTGTGGGATGTTCTCCAAGAGGTATCGCGAGAAATAACTGTTAACAAAAACACAACTTTGACTAATTCTGTGGACCAACCTCTTTTACAAGTCATTCATAAAAAAGAATCGCATATTCCCTACTAATTATATCAACGAAGAAATTGCTATGTAGTTATTTTTCTAAGAATTTTTCCTAGTTCATTTAATGTTTGAAACTTATTTCAATAAACAAGTTAAGGGTGTATTGTGTTTTTTCTAAACCTCGTTAATAACTTAACACACTAGAATTAACAGATATTCCTGTCTTTTGCCATAGTTTCGCTAATACTGCTTTAAATACTTTTTTTCCTGACTGGAGTAGCTGAATAGTATTGTAAGGACTTTCTCAAAGTTTCATGGATTTTTATTCACTCCTTCCTTAAATATTTAAAAAGATGTAAACTCGTTAATAATTTTATACACAGTATATATATATATATATATATATATATATATATATATATATATATATATATATATATATATACACACACATACGTGCCTGCATATATATGTATGTATGTAATGATTACAAAGTTGGTTGCTTGCTTGCTTGATTTGTTATATATATATATATGAATTCTGGAATATAGTGGTTTGTCATTTATTCACTATATTGCTCTATAATTACATTTCTTAAATAAGGATTGGTGTATATTATAAGAAACTATATTTCCATAGAAATATATATATATATATATATATATATATATATATATATATATATCCACCAACATTAATATACGTGGGTGGTATTAGTACCTTTCCTACCCACCTACTACATACTCTCTCGCATCCCCTCTCTCTCCCTCTCTCTCTCTCTCTCTCTCTCTCTCTCTCTCTCTCTATATATATATATATATATATATATATATATATATATATATATATATTCGTAGTCTTGTTTTCACTAACATAGCGTGTCTCACCTTACACACGTTGTTGTTTGAATCAACAAATAAATGTTTATTTATTTATTTTGTTACCATTTCTAAACATTTCTTCTTCTACACTCTCCCTGCCTTAGTGTTGTTGTCATGAGTGAAAGATATTTGTGGATGAAACCTATGTGATTTTGTTCTTAGAAAATTGAAGAAGAGGAAGGCAAGTCAACATGGATACAAATATGAAGAATTGGATAGCGGGGGGAGGTGAGAGGAATACAACATAATATAATTTCATTTTGTTGTTTTATATTCAAAACCAGGACATAATTAAATTTCTTTAATGTTGGTGTTATTTTATATATATTATCATAGATATGTTTCTACTTGATACCATATATATCAATGTATGTATATATATATATATATATAAATATATATATATATATATATTCACAAAAAAACACACACACATATATGAGTCTGACGAAGTAATTTGCATGAAAAACAAATATTTGGATCTTGGAATGTAACTATACATACATATATATATATATATATATATATATATATATATATATATATATATAGGTAACTATGGAATAGTTACATATATATATATATATATATATATATATATATATATATATATATATATATATAATGCCAAGGTTTACAAAGTCTCCCAGAGAAATACATGTAAGCTTTCTGCATCTTTGCATATGTATTTCTGTTCAGAAAATATTTTGAAAGCAATCAAACTATTGTACTCGGTGGTTACATCTGACTTTGTCTCTCATATATATATGTATATGCTGTCAGGCATTTTACTATCCAGGCATCCAAGGATGGAATACTGTTGCCATATCTGGGCAGGAGCTGCTAAAAACAGCCTATCCTGCCTTGACGGAATACAAAATAGACTTCGTGGCTTAGTGGGGGATGCCCTTTTCTCTACCCTGCAACCTCTCTCCCACAGAAGAGACGTTGCGAGCCTATCCTTGTTTTATCGTTATTTCCATGAAAGGTGCTCGTCTGAACTCCAATCTCTGGTCCCCCCTCGCCAATCTTTCACGAAAAACACCCGTCTAGCTGAATCCACTGTGAAAAATTTCCCCCACTCTTTATCTGTGCCTAAATCAAAACGTGGATTCCATGAACAAAGCTTCTTTCTTAGAACTGCACGCCTGTGGAACTCTGTTCCGTCTGCCTGCTTCCCACTTGACTACAACTTGGATGTGTTCAAGTCCAACGTTAACAAATTCCTAATGAACCGCCCCCTTAAGTAAACACTTCATCAAATCTCCACACTAACGTAATGTACTTGCAATAATCCTTATCCCTGAGTGGCTTCCGGGCCTTGATAAGTGGTGATCACTGTGTAAAAAAAAAAAAAAAAAAAAAAAAGGCAAATAATTTCTAACATTTCTGAAGAGGATATGCACGACAAGAGACGGTATTGTAATAATAATAATAATAATAATAATAATAATAATAATAATAATAATAATAAGGGTTTGTTCTGCATAAGGAAACGGATCTGTAAAGAATTTACCGAAATTTTAACATGCTGGAGAAACTATTTTGCATGAAAAACAATGACCAGATCTCCGAATTTAAGCAATGATGAACCTGGTCAGTATTAGATGGATGTTACCACACCGTTGTATGTACCGCACCAAGTCAGAAATTTCCAGGTTGGTATCTGGGGGCACATTAATTCACTGAGAGTAGATGCAGTCCTAGTCTTCATTAAGACACGCATCTAGGAGAAGGTAACTCTGATGTAAAAGCCTACATTGTACTACATGCTTTGTCTTGTGGCAATCATCTGCACCGACAGATATTAGCAGTATAACAAAAATGTGGTTGGTTCTACACAAAACCTTCACCACTATAAACAAATCATCTGTGTGGATTTCCAAACAACTTAACAGTTGTGACGGAAGCTCATACATCAAAATTCACGGGTGAGTCCATCATATATATAAAAATATATATATATATATATATATATATATATATATATATATATATATATATATATATATATGTATATATATAAGTGACCTTGTGTGTCTGTTTGAGGAATGAACTCTACCAAATTAGAGAGATATGCAACATTTCTTTGATGGGACAGAGGTTGAAGCTTAGATGACAATTCAGGATCAATCAGATTAGTGAATCTCTTTTGAACCCTGTCCAGAAGTAAAAGACTAGTAGCAGATGTATCAGCATGTGGCAACAATTCTCCATACATTGGCGATGGTAACACAAGATACTTTCAGGTGTAAGTAATTTTCTAGCTCAGTAGAAAGAGCCCACCTTCTTCACAACAGTCTTGGCAATGCTCTCGGTGTATCTGTTCCAACTCATTTTTGTTAAGCCAAAGAGTACTTTCAGGTAGTGTATCATTAGCTTTAGCTATTAGTGGTTGAGAAGGTTTCTTGTAATTATTAAAGGAAACAAGCTTTTTCTTGGCAGCATTTAAACGTTACCATCCATTATTGACCCCATTCCACTACAGACTGAAGGTTTTCCTCTTGAGTTTCCGTCATTGCCTTAGTATGTGTTCATTCGTTTTCCGCCTCATGCCTGTTATAGAGCGAGGTGTCGTCAGCAAATGTACACATCTCAGGGACTATTTTATCAGAGAAGTCATTTATGTATATCCGGAATAATAAAAGTCCAAAGATCGAACCCTGATGTACACCTGCATTTATATCATATATACGACCATCAAGGACAACCTGGATTCTTTTTTTTTTTCTTATTTAAGAAGGATATAATTATGTTTTTTTGTTAAGTATTCATCCAGAAATACCATAGGATCTAATTTTCATGAGAAGATCATCGTACCATACCCTGTTAAAAGTCTTAGATATATCTAGGGTTACTGACCGCCCCTGCCTTATCCAGTGCATAGCATATGCGTTCAGAGATTACAGCGAGAATATCTGCAGTAGAACGAGCTTTCCTAACTCCATACTGATGGTCAAATAGAAGTTTAGTAACTGTAAGGTGGTGGACTAGAGCTTGATTAATTATGAACTCAAATATTTTTGCGAAAAGAGGGAGGAGGCTAATGGAGCGATAATTTAATGGCTCACTTCTGTCGCTAGAATTCTTGTAAATTGGTACCACAGAAGCAGTTTTCCAGCAGTCAGGAAAGCATGGTTTGTTAAGGCATTTGTTGAAGAGTTTGGAGAGAACTGGAGGAACCTCAGCCGAGCATATTTTTTAATAGTACAGCCGGTATGAGATAAGGTCCACATGCTTTTAAGATGTCTAGCTTTTTTTATGATGTCATGTACTTGAGAAGGGGTGATTTTCAAATCATCTATTGTGGTTTCTGTCTGCAAAGGAAAATCAGGGAGAGAGTGGTTTGCTAGGTCCAAAATAGAGTTTGATGCAAACTGACAGGCAAGCATGTTAGCTTTCTCGGTTGCCGTGCAAACAGCCTCACACGATTGTTTTATTTGCACAATGGCAGTACAGATGGTAATAAATAGGCCGGAGAGCTATATGTTTTCGTTTTTAATCTTGATGGTGCCACACAAGTCATACTTATTTATTATTTAATTTTTAAAATCACTACTATATATTGGGTACAATATAATAATAAATAGATTATTAGCTCTTTAATAATAAATTACAAAATGTACATGAATTAAAATATCATATTAAACTATTTTATGACATGGCCACGCTTGACGACCACTATTATATTATAGGTTCAATATAATAAACAATAGAGAATTGGCTTTATAATAATAAATGCGAAATCTACATAAATTAAAGCATCATATTAAAGTGTATTTTCTGATTGGGCAACGCAGGTGGCCTGCTAGTATATATATAATGTATGTGTGTTGCAGAAATAAGAAATATACAAGCTCTTGCATAGAAAACGTAATTTCTGTCCATTCATTTAAAAAATGAATAATAGTGAATTGCCACTTATCAAGGCTAGAAAGCACTCAAGGATAAAGGTTGAATGTACTTGGTAAAATTTGGTTGTAAAGTTACATTCTTCTGAAGGATGAAGGTTCGAACCGTAGTGTGGATGATAATCAAAAGACAATTGCGAATTTAAGACTTCTACTGAATTATTGCTGACAAAAGGAGAGCATGCTACCCCTCTAGTGTTCCGCATCCCCCGTGGACTAAATAAAGGGTTCCATTCGAAATTCTATGCAGATTCCCAAGCATGACAGAAAGATTCCTAAGCATGACAGAAAGATTCCCGAGTTCGACAGAAAGATTCCCGAGTTCGCCAGAAAGATTCCCGAGTTCGACAGAAAGATTCCCGAGTTCGACAGAAAGATTATAGAGTTTGACAAAATATACCTGAAGAAGGTCGAAAGTTACATGAACCGAAACCTTGTAAAAATAACACTCATGATGAGAATAGTAGTCCAAAAAATCCAAATAATACAAAATAATCAACCCTTATTTAAAAAATTTAGAAACGTGAAATACATGCTTGTTGGATGTGTAGGTGAGAACCAAGGTTGCTGCCCCACCTCTCGGTATTCTATTTTATGGAGTTTCTCAATTGTCAAGGATTGATTCTATTCAGTGGTGATATTGACTAGAATTCCCACCACCACTACTGCCCATTTAAGTTCAGATGACATTGGTAATCCTTACTCAAAATCGCAACTATCAATAAAAACTGGTTGACTGAATATAATCAAGGCTCTTTAAAGCCACGTCAATATATTTACAATATTTATGATAAGTTATTGGTATTTCAATTCGGGTGTGTCTCGTTTTAGTAAATATTTTGCAAAAAAAAAAAAAAAAAAAAAGAAAAAAGCTGTGCGTACTTTAAATACATAAGTATATGTAAATAGAAATGACTATGAAGTTACAAAGGTTCAAAACAATATGCAGTGTCAACCAGACTTCCATCAAAGCTGAGATCTGCGTTCAGAGAGGCCGTTTTCCTGACATCATAGGTTTATAGATAAAGTGTCGCTTTCACGTGTTTATAAACATCCACACCCAAACATATACACATTCCACTGGCACACAAAAGCCTTTATCACAGCCGTTTAACACCTACCTCGAATATACAAGTTCAATTGTGCAATGCATAATGCAGGGGAAGGGCATAGTTATTATTTATTAAAAATGGCGGGAGTCTGGAATCTCTCCACCAAAATTCAGATACTTCTAATTTTAATTAAATTTTAACCATACATATTAGTCATTAATAGGGCTAGGACAATAGCATGTTTTTTTCATTGTTTTGACTCTCAAGTACATATTCGACACAGTTAAGCATATATATATATATATATATATATATATATATATATATATATATATATATATATATATGTGTGTGTGTGTGTGTATTAGTGTTAGATTATTAATCGGAATCGGGAATCAGAGAAAATCGACAGCTTTGGGGGTATCGGAATTGGTATCGGAATCAGAAAAATTAATGCTTATTTTCCGATGCCAAAACGATTCTTTTAATTTTCTCTTTTTATTTGATTTTGTTTAAGGTAAAATCTTCCATTGCTGGTAATAATGATAAAATAATAAATATTTATTGATTTTAAAATACCAGTAAAACTGAAATCGATAGATCATCCTTTTGACGTTTAGGAAAATATCTGCATATTTAACATGTGTTTTTACAAAACTCGGGAAAATAACAATCTTATAGTTAAATAATTAGAGCTTTACATGGAATCGGAATTGGAATTGATAATTGTATCAGAATCGGGAAAAATAAAGGAATCATCCCATCACTAATATATATATATATATATATATATATATAACAGATATCTCATCGGACTTTTAAAGTAAAACTCGAATAACATCTTCATTTCTTATTGTTTCATCATGTTATTGGCAATATAGTTGCAATCTATTACGAACGTTACTTAGTGCAAGTTAGACGATTCCTAATATGAAGCATAATCAACTAAAAATAAAAATTCGAAAGGGATTAACTCGTATTTTTAATTAAAGCAGACAATAGGAGTTGTTTACTTTATCTGCAAACAAATAAAAATTCGAAAGTAAAATACATCTACATAAACTATATCTCGACAAATGCTGGGAAGATACAACTAGGCACATATATATATATATATATATATATATATATATATATATATATATATATATATATATAGAGAGAGAGAGAGAGAGAGAGAGAGAGAGGGAGAGAGAGAATAACAGTATAATATCTAAATATTTATTTGAATTCAATAAATTAGATTAGAGAAATATAGTTATTTGAAGTAAATCTAGTAGACATATCAGATAATCATTGTATTGAAGGCAATAATTATGTCTGAACATTAATGACTAAGTTCAGATATAAGCATAGATTAATTTATGTTGAAACTCTTTTAAGATTTAAATAAAATAATGTAATAAAAAAAATGATTTATATATATATATATATATATATATATATATATATATATATATATATAGAGAGAGAGAGAGAGAGAGAGAGAGAGAGAGAGAGAGAGAGAGAGAGAGAGAGAGCGAGAGAGAGAATAACAGTATAATATCTAAATATTTATTTTTCATAAAAAATAGTTCCTCCAGCATATTGCAGTTTCGGTACATGTTTACAGATCTGTTTCATTACAAACAAACAGTTATTATTATGTCAAATAAACAATTTTTTTACAGATCCGTTTCGCTTATTGACATAATAATAACCGTTTGTTTCTGCATAACGAAACGGATCTGTAAAAAACTTACCAAAATTTTAAAATTTTGGTAAATTTTAACATCTTGGAAGAGCTGTTTCGCATGAAAAATAAATATTTGGATCTTAGAGCATGTTTTTTTCATTGTTTTGACTCTCAAGTAGATATTCGACACAGTTAGGCATATATACCTTTGTAACTTCATAGTCATTTCTATTGACATATACTTATGTATTTAAAGTACGCACAGCTTTTTTCTTTTTTTTTTTTTTTTTGCAAATAGTGTTGTGCTTTTATATATGCTCTGTTGTTATATTTAACATATATTGAGCTTCTAAACAAAATAGATTGTTATAAACAAACTGTCAAATATAATTGAAAAACAATTTACCAAAACAACATATACATATGCATATTAGTGATATGGCAAGACCACATGGGAGACAACCAAGCAAAAAAAAAAGAAAAAAAAAAAAACTAAGCAAAATTTATTCCAAAGCAGCAAAATTGAAGATGGCTTTCCAGGATACTATATATACAAATGTAGGTAAATTTGAGTATATATTATTTGCTTGAAAATGTAGGTTCTTTTTTACCAATTGTCATAAATTTTTAACCATAAAATAGTATTATAATCTCCAAAAAACCTGCAAATTTTAATGTAGTTTTCTCCTATAGAAGCAAAGATATGGACATTTCAATATTAAATTTGGTTACGAGTGTGTGTGCGTATATATATATATATATATATATATATATATATATATATATATATATATACATCTCTAGTTACTGGTATCTAGCTGACTGAAACATACTCATGACTGTGTAGCAACATATTACTGCTTATGTAAAAATAAAGAGTATAGCCTGCTTTACTTCGGTATTAAGCACTCTTGTATTAACCTCGTTAAACTTACTTGGTTACTATCGAAAACAGTAACGCTAGATTGTATATATATATATATATATATATATATATATATATATATATATATATATATAAAAAAGATTGTTTGAATTTTTATTTATTTTTTTATTAGCGATTAATTTCTTAATTTCGCTCCCTGAGCGATTTCCCTTATTATAAGAAAAGAGTTATTTGCCCTTTGTTTACATTTTACTTCGCCGAAATCTTAGGACGTTTTTTTTTTTTAACTTTTTTTATTATTTAAATATTAATTATTAATTAATAATTACTACGTGCATAAAAATAAGTCATCTATATACATGCATGTTTCAGAGTCTACTCCTCATCAGTATTTCTAGACTTTTATTGACAAGGATCGAACCTATAACGGCTCCATAAGTAGTCTGGTGTTTTACCACGGGACTACCGGACCTTAGACAATTTTATGCACGATTTTTATCGCGTATAAATCTAAGATTGTTGAATTTTTATTTATTTTTTATTAGCGATTCCGTTAATGTGTGACCTTAAGGGCAACTGTCACATAGCCTACTACACAATTCAGATTATTAACTTTCCTACGAGCCTTAATTTATTAAATTCTGATCAATAGTCACTGAGATTTTGAACTTATAAGATTGCCAAAAAAACAGGTATATATATATATATATATATATATATATATATATATATATATATATATATATATACCTGTTTTTTGGCAATTTTATAAGCTCCAAATCTCAGCGACTATTGATCAGAATTTAACAAATGAAGGCTCGTACGGAAGTGAATTATCTGCATTGTATAGTAGACTATGTGACATTTGTCATTAAGGTCACACATTAAAGAGATCATCCAGAACCAATTTTTGGCACTTTTTACGCCCATAAAATGTTTCAATCATAGTCATTTGTTTTCCAAGTTTTGCATATGAATTAGAAAATATCTGATATTTCCCCCAAACCTCTGGCCTTGATGGAGGGGAGACTAAAACTTGCTGCTATGGTTTCAAATGATCTGAAATAATAGCAAGGCGTTACTTGATTCCAAATATTTCTCATATGTTATATCTCCCTTCTTTGATTTTTATACATGAAGTAATAATAAAGTGTATAAGATTATTTGATCCTAGAGATATTCATACTATTTCCAAAAGAGGAGAGGTATAACATATAAGAAATGTGTGGAATCAAGTCTCCTCTTGGTGTTATTTCTGATTATTTGAAACCATAGCAACAAGTTTTTGTCTCCCTCCATCAAGGTTAGAAGTTTGGAGGAAATATATATATATATATATATATATATATATATATATATATATATATATATATATATATATATATATATGAAATTAATCTGAAAAAAGAAATTTTCAATAAGGCAACTCTGTTATTATAAGAAAAGCTGTACCCGGTTGAGGAGCAAATTATAGAATAAATTAAAAAGATAAGGAGTTAAGTTACGTAGGAACTTTATTACATTATCAAGTCAATAACGATTTAATAAAAGTAAAAAAGGAAGAAACCCTTTTAGGCCATGGCATTTAGAAGCTGAATGCTTCTCATCAGAAGAGAATAAAAAGCCGAAGTTATACAAAGATAAGGTTAAACAGATAGTATTAACTTTAAAGACATTTAGATTATATATGAAAAACATTGGGGGAGAAAGAAGATAAGCATGAAAAGAAAGTTTGAAAAGAAGGAGAAGGATGAGAAAATAATCAGAAAATAGAAAAATAGATC
>NC_136490.1:30862075-30884575 GCF_053919585.1 Euprymna scolopes | reverse complement strand
AGACAAACTAAAACCAACAAACCAAAATTCTCACAGAAACCACTTTCTCAATCCATACCTATCATCTTTTCTTTCTTTTCTATTCCATCTTTGTATCAATAAACCCATTAGACATTAACATATGCGTGTCTGTGTTTTTCTCGTCCATATAAAACTTTGATAAGTACACATTATTATTTTTTTTTTTTTTACTTTTAGTCGAAAATTTATTGAAATCAAAAATAAATTAAGGGGAAGGGCAAAACGATTTTAAAAAAATACTATTTAAAAAAATTTAAACGTTACTAGTTCTTGTCATTTGGGCTAAGAGTAAAGTGTAGTATCTGTTCTGATTTTACACTTCATCTGTTTTGTCCACGGTCGGTGAAGAAGAAGTTTTTCTAGACTGAGGTAATCTTTATTTCTACCTAAATTACGAACTGACATTATGTCTAACTCTGCCCATCCCACAGGTATGTAAGAATACAGAGACTATATTTAGAATAAAATTTCTCTAACCCTAATCCACTCCACCCGAAAATATGTCTAACCACATTTCGCCCTCCAGGCAACGCCGGATAAATAGAACAGGTAAATAAAATAAATATGTTCTTTTTCCCCCAAACCCTGCAAACAATTGGCTTTTTTTAGGGACTTTAGTTATCAACCAATTTCCATAAAAATGAACCTAATTTTTCTGACGGCTATTTCTATTTTTATTTTATTTATTTTTTTTGGGAGGGGCGGGGAAATCTTGCCGATTGTAGACTGACTGGGGTAAAAAATGAGAGAGAGAGAGAGAGAGAGAGAGAGAGAGAGAGAGAGAGAGAGAGAGAGATAAGCAAATACAACAAGAGACTGTTTTTTGCCAAATTCATTCAACCATAATAGAGTTAGTGAAAACATCAACATATGCTTTGTTTAATTTTCTCTGACCCTAACCTTCACCTTGACTCAACAAAACTCGGATTAAAGTCGCCCATATGCACTAATACACTTTGTTTTGTTTTTGTTTTTTTAATTTTCTACTGTTATTTTCACTTTCCTTATTGATATTTTCAGTAGTTTTATTGGCCCCTTCACATGGTGACCGTAGTCTTATTATTTTCATACTTTTCCAACTTAGGAATCTTAAATCGAACCTATCCAAATTTTTAAGAGAACTTCTTTAATTTATAGGGGTAGATATTAACACTTCTACCCAGGTGTTAGCTGATGGAATAAGAACAATATGCAACTGTGGATTAAACAAAGTGTTCAGTTCAAAATTTCATATTGGTTCCCGAGTTTGACCGGAAGATCACCAAGTTGGAAAATATACACCAAAAGGAAGTTGGAGGTTACGCCGAGTAAAACGTGTAAAAAAAAAAAAAAACAACAAAAAAAAAACAAGGTACAGCAATCAAAATAATACAAAAAAATGTCTACTTCATTATTTTATTCAATTTGTATTTAATATCACTGGCCGGTTGGTTGCTTCATAAATTCTCATGACTTTTTATTATCATCTTATCTTAGCAACTCTGCAGAGATGTTATACAAGTTCCAGCTGTCACTCATAAACTGTTTCAACTCAATTACTATGTCAAACATCCTTCCCTCCCTAAATGTGATCTTGTTCAACCAATCAGAATCTTTTATATCACTTTGCTGCCTTTATCGTTCTAATATTCTGGTATGATATTAGCTCTGATGGATTGATCCGTCTTCCTTCTTTAGAGAAAGTTTCTAGGAATTCCAGTAGCCTCTTTCCAGTAGCTGAAGGTTTGTTGAACTTTTATCCTGTTGACTGTTTTCCCCCTGTCTACAACCTTAGTCTTTTCAAAACTAAAAACCAATTGACATCAACTGTATCTTTGTTGATCATCTTTCGTTCTTTGCAGCTCCTTACATCTAGTGGCTTCATACTTTGTCCGGAGCGACTTTGAATTTTTTTTAAAAAATAGAATTCATAAGTAGTCACCAATCATATGTAGATCCAGGTCAGTGGACATGGTGATATTAGCTTTTGCAGTGTTTTTTTATTTATTTATTTATTTTTTATTTCGTCATTCTCCAAATACAGTGTCTGATATTTCCAAATGGTTACTCATCTGGTACTAATCTGGCTCAATTATGCTTAACTTTGGTGATCTAATGTGAAATTATTATGCTATTACTGAAATGTTTAAACTTTTATTTTAGTTGCTGTCTTTCTTGATTTGATTTTGTGATGTTAAGTGTATAAATTGTACATTAATTTTGTAAAGCTCATGTTAAAGTCATAAAATCTGTACTAATTTACCTTTATCTCATTTATGACTTTAAATTTGAACTTTAATTTGTCTAAAGCACATTAACATTTGTATGGGTCACTTAATAGTGACTGAGTCTGTGATTGACCTGATGGATACCGTCATGGACTTTAGAATTGCTTATGCAGAGTTCAAATTCTATCAAATCTCTTGTAAAAGGAGACATAAATTCGTATGACTTTTGACCAGATCGATTCTGTTTTGTACATTGGTTTCCTAAGTTCTTTCTAGAATCAGGTACACACAGGAAGGACCACGCGAAGGTTACCAACGACCATAAATCAAAGTCGTGCTATAGAACCGACGTTTTGTAAATTCATATCGGTGATCAACCAAATTTAAAATTGTACACTTGTCATGAAGTTCAGAAAACGCACAGGTCTAGAAACATCTCAACCCCTCAAGAATGCTTGAATTATTTTACCAATTGCTTATAGCAGTACCCGACGCCACCATTGATCTGTTTCTACTTTTTGTGGGTTTTAGAACACCATGATCACTTTTATTCTGAGTAATCATTTATCAATTGATTTTTATTAAGAGTTGCATCAAAGAGGATAAAGTCAATTCTAACATCATAGATCAATTTTATGTATCATCATTGTGATGGCTTTGCAGGCCGGTAATAATCAACACAAATAGTAGTATAATTAACAGAAAGCCTATTAACAAAATATGTTACGGAAGTACACGTCATGATTCTGGAACCATAACTGCCACAAATCGATGCCATGACATTTTGACGTATGTGTATTTATTGTCTCCGGGTAAGTCGTTTTATTCCTGAAGTAGGTAGATCAGCTTACTCTGTAACAATCAGTATCAGACGGGTTTTAGAAATGAATTATCACTTCCTTCCATTTTTTTCATTGACCTTCCCTTACCACCACATCTACTAACTTAATGATTCTCATCCATTCTTTCAATATGACTAAAACATCAAAGTCTGCTCCTCACACATATCTCTGTGCCGCTCAATTTTAACTCTTACTTCTCTTCTGTTCTAAAGTCCTCATATTCTATGAGCAATGTTTCTGACAAAGGAGGAAGAATTACTGTTTTCTAGGTCATTATCTATCCCTCTAATACTTATTTTTGGTTAGTTTTTTTTTTTTTTTAACCTTTTTTAGCTCCTTACATCAAGTGGCTTCATGCCTTGTTTGGAGCGATTTCCATAAAAAAATTCTCTGTGATTATCTTATCTAAGTCTGTCTGCACGTTCTATATCATTTCTCTTTGTGAAACGCACGTCCTCCCTGGCCAAGTTTCACTTCCATACATATTCACACTTCGTACATATGACAATAGGCTATTCCTTTGGTTGACAATAGTAACGCTCTGCTGGTTAATAATGGCAGAAGTTCTACTTCTAACTCTTGCAATAACACTAGTACCAGCGCCTTAATGTGCTCTAATGTTATCTACAAAGTAACAAAACTTTTGAACAATGAAAAATAAAAAGTAAAACCTTGTAGTGACCAGCTAAATTAAGTCGGTTATCACATAATCAGAAGAATCTATTTGGACGGAATTTATTCATTTCGGGAACAGTCTGATTTTGTCACCTTTCGCCCTTGCAATTCTGTCAGCGCATAGAGACATAGCTGTAATGTGTCCCTTTTACACACATATTCATGGAACTATATTTTTGTCGATTCGCGTATGTAGACAGTTAATGAGCTGGAACATTCTAGAAAGCTCTTATAAAAGCGCCGACACACCAAAAAACAAAACCCGTCTAGACAGCGTTTGCGCAAGTCACCATCGTCGCCGCCCGTAATTATCACTCCGTCTGAAAGAAGTTAAAACAGCACCACTGAGAATACCAAGTTTAAACTGCAATGGATAAATTGCTCAATCCTTTATCAATGAAGCTCACACAAACAACAAAGACGAATATTTTTCCTCGCAAAACTCTTGCCTTCCTGGTATACTTTCATTCGCTGTGTTTCTTCATAAGATATATTGACCATAACGATTTCCTTAGTCGCAGAGGATTTTTTCAGTCATGAAAGACTTCCAGCAAATACTCTTACAATTACACAAATATTCTTTTTCTACTTGAATGATGGGTCTAAACTTTCGTCTTATAAAAATGCACATATCCCCACTTTATTCGTGGACATTTTAATTTCGTGCTCATGGGGAAATCGAATTTAGGAAAACTCGTCCCCAGAAAACCCGTACCCGAAAAACCTATACCAGGAAAACTCGTACCCGGAAAACTCGTCCCTGCTTGCGAGGTAGGAAAACTGGTCTCTTATTGAATAAATAAGGGACCAGTTTTCCTGCCTAGCAAAAAGGGACGGGTTTTCTGGGTACGAGTTTTCTGGAGACGAGTTTTCCAGGCACCAGGGAAATCTCAACATTCAATAATGACTATAACTTGCACATCTCCAATATACAAAAAAAAAAAAAAAAAAAAGAAAAAAACTATTTCTGATTAAATAAAATTTATCATTTTAATTTTCAGAATTTGTTCCTGGGTTGTGCTATTTACTGATGCCTTTTTTTAATTTTTTTTTTTTTTTTTGTAGGGAAAAGGGTTTCGACCTATGCTCCCGTCACCGTCATGAATCCGGAGACCGGTCGATGCCCCTTCTTCTTACAACCTCATTCACATTACTTTTTGAACTTACCTTGTATCTAAATATGAATAGATTGTAATTAGAACGATATCATTTTTATGTATACAAATATGTGCATTTTTGACACTTCGGTTCCAATATTTCATTAAGCACACTTTTCAAGTATAGGCACTTGAAGATGAAAAGAATTGACTCATGGTTCAATTCTCATATTAAAAACAGTTTTCCCAACACATCGCAAATGAGAAACTGACTTCCTGTAGCTGTAATTTCTCTCATCAAACAAAACAAAAATTTAAAAAAAAGTAAAGAAAGAAACGTACCAAACAGAAAAGATCGTTGCCATCATCATCATCATCATCACCAACCACCACCACCATCCCCACCACCATCAGCATCATAATTATCATCATTTTAACACCCACTTTACATGCTGGCATGCATTGTACCCACTTTTAGAAATTAACTTTGAAACTAACCTATCTCTGGCCAGGTCTTTCTCTCAAAATTATTCCTTATCACTTCCTCCCGTGTTTTTCTTAGCTTTCTTCCGTGATTTGAACTTGCTGCCTCAACTGTTCTACATCTACTGATCCAAGAACTCTCATCCACTCTTTCAACAGGGCCATACCATCTAAGTTATCTGTTCTACACACATCTCCCTATATTGTCCAGATCTAATCTTACTCCAAGATAATCGGACCTAAAACACACATTACACATCCACTGTATCATTCTTGTATGATTTTTCTCCATGCAACGCATGTCCTCAACACCCACTTTTCATTATAAATACGTTTTCAATTTTAGTATTGACAGAATATGTTTTGGGTTTTTTTGTTTTTTTTTAAACGTTAGTGAATATGGTACAGCCTCTCATACCAAAATCCAATTCACAAAAAGTATAACTGTAAAGGCATACTTATCTACCAGACTGATTGAGCGAAAATGGAAATAAGAAAAATACAAAAAGTGGAGATCTTGTGATACAAAATGAAACCATGCAAGGGGAGGTCGAGAGACATATTTACATTATTCCCCAATATATGCAGATTATGGTTCTACAAGGGTATTCCAAAAGTAAAGCCTCTTATTTTTTTTTAACTAAAAAAATTGAAGAGCTACGAAGACAGGAGTGGTACCGTTAAAATTAGCGACCTTTTGTGCTCCAGAATTTATTTATCTTAGTAACCATCATTATCAATGCACTTTTTCCAGGAATTCAGTGATGCATCTCAGCTTCTGACGCACATCCATGACAGGGGTTGCTTTCTTAGAGTCTCACACCGTCAATATCTGCAACAGAGAGATGAAACTTTCAGGTCATGAGTGTATCAGTTCAGTCATCATAACAATGCAATTTGCAATCTCCTCTGATCCAATCTGGCGGAATAAAAAATAGGAGCCATTACTTTTGGAACGCCCCTCATAGTAACAAATTTCCAGCTGCAAAAAAGAAACTCTTCTATGTATATGATTTTATGAGAATAAGCTGGGCTATATGTTTCCAGGCCTTAATATTGAGGGATAAATATAAAAAAATGGCATTTATATGACTGACCTTTGTACCCATAGTGGTGACCTTGATACTTATATGGTTGGTATACTCATCTATATAGTTGGGTTTCACACTTATAGGGATGGATTTTTACACTTAAAAGAATGGTGTGTGCACAAAAATAGCCTGAGCAGCCCTTGCAACATTCCTTGGCATCAGTGACTCAGGCAGTTGACATCAAACTAACTCCTTCTCAAAGAAAAGATAAAGTTTGGGGAGATGCACTTCCTGGGCCTGAGTAAAACCGTCCCTCATCTCAGAAGAGCAGGACCAGATGATGCCACAGTGACTCACCCTCCTTTGGACTGATGGTTAAGAATGTTTACTCAACTGGTATGAAATCAAGGAATTTTTTAATTCAAGGAAATTATGAGCACATAATAAATTCACATTCAGCTGAGTAATGTGTGTTTGGTTAAGTATGTCACAAATACAGAGAAGATATTGCCAAATTTGCTGCAAAGTAAATAGACTCTAAATACCTGGCTAGAAAACTTCTTTAGGATAAACTATACTCTTTTAGTATAAATATCCACGACCAACCTGATTAATAGCAAAATCCCACCCCTTTATTGTAAGAGGTCTCACATACCATAAATCTTTCTACTCTTATAGCTTCTTTCTTTGGATCACTTATTTTTGGAATTCCCTTCCTGCTCCATATTTACTCTAACTGTACCAACATACAGATATTTACGAGGGGCGTGCAATAAGTAATGCCCCTGATCCACTTCTAGTTATCTGATCTAGCTGAAATTTTTGCATGTGCATCTCTACGGGTTATGTGGCAAATTACAGCTCTGAACTAATTGTGGTTTCTGTTTTACAGGTGTTTGAACTGAGTCAGATGTGAAATGTTGAATATCGAGCAGTGATTCGGTTTTTGTATTTGAAAGGACACACACCACACGAGACTTTTGATGAAATGAAAGAAACTTATGGTGATAATGCCCCATCATATGACCTTGTAAAACGCTGGTATCGTGAATTCAAACATGGCCGGAAGTCTGTGGAAACAGCTCCCAGACCTGGTCGCCCCCCTCTTCTGCCATTGATGAGGTATCTGTCCGTCAAGTTAAGGCTGCCCATTTTGGAAAATTGGCGCATTACTATTCGCCAAATAGCCCAAGATGTCAAGATTAGTACAGGGTCTGTAGAAACTATCATTCATGACCATTTGCATATGCATAAGGTGTCTGCCAGATGAATTACCAGGTTGCTCACACCATTCCAGAAGCGAGAACGCATCGAGTGCTCGATGATGAATTTGGAGATGTGCCAAGAAGATGAGTCAAAGTTTTTCAAAAGACTGATTACACAGGATGAAACCTGGGTCCATCACTATGATCCAGAGACCAAAGCCCAGTGAATGCAGTGGAAGCACTTGGACTCACCACCTCCAAAGAAGGCAAGAGTGCAGCCCTCTGCTGACAAAGTCATGCTCACAGTCTTCTGGGACCAGGACTGAATAGTGATAACAGATTTCCTGGTAAAGGGTACCACAATTACAGGAGCCTATTATGCTTCACTTTTGAGAAAATTAAGGGAAGCTATCAAAATCAAGAGGCGGGCAAGATCAGCAAAGGTACCCTCCTCCTGCAGGACAACGCACCGGTCCACAACTCGCATGTCGCCAGATCAAAAGCACGAGCGTGTGGTTATGAAATCTTCCCCCACCTCCCTACTCTTCTGACCTTGCACCCTCTGACTTTCACCTCTTCCCAACCATGAAGTTGTTTTTGAAATGAAAGCGTTTCCCAGATGATGCAGCCTTGATTTCTGAAGTCACGTCGTGATTGGGGGCCAACCTGGGGTACATGTGTCAGAATTTTCATGAAAAAGATTGAATAATTCCACTCCGTCTTTCCAAGTTTATAACTACTCGAAAAATGTAATTCAAGCTCTAATTTGTTTTCACTTAAAGGAGCAAGGACCAAGGTTTCATTAAAAAAAAAATAAAGCAACATGTTTTTTTTTAAAAAAAAGATTTTAAACTTCGGACTTTAGAGGTAAATTTCTAAAAAACACTACTTTTTTTTGTTTTAAATTTGAATATATTATTTATTGATCTTTTATCTTCAATTTGTGATATATAAAACTTTGGTGAGTAAATTAATTATTTACTTTTTAACAGACACTTGAAAATGGGGGGGGGCGTGAGTTAAAAAAAAATGTTTGTCTAAAATATCATATTGGGTTTATTGGAAAGAGCATAAAATTTCACATTGACTCTGAAAATATCGTAAAAATTGAATCAATAGAAAAATTTTGATAGATTTTTAAAGTTTAAAAATTGAAAAATACTGAGCTCGTAAAATTTAATTAATTTCATTACTGTTTTTTAAAAAATAAAAATATTTCTATTACTTTTAAAACAACTTTAATAGTTTATTTTGGAAGTATAATCCATAAAGAAAATAAACAACCCACTTTTAAAAGAGAAATTACGAGTTTTTTATATTTTATTCGCAGTTTCGTGTTAGGGGTGTCAAAAATTCCTACAAAAATCCTGATACACCTAAATCTGGGGTGGTCTACAAAACGGTCTCCAGAGCTGCATCAAACGATGAGAGAAATGCATAACTCTGGGTGGTTCCTATGTAGAGAAAAACTAATAACTGTACCAAGATTCGTTGCTCTACTGCTATGGGAAGTGGGTCAGGGGCATTACTTATTGCACGCTCCTCATAAATGTAATGTAAACAAAAATTGTGATGCGCAACTCGGCGCTTAGGACGCCCTCAATAGATTTAGTCGTTAATCAGATAGCATGTACCCCTTATAAATATCTCACATAAATATGCTCGACCAACCCATTTAGTAGAAAAATCCTCCCCTTTTCCTGTAAAGTACCCGAGATGCCGGAAAATTCTTTACTCTCATAGTTTCTTTGGGACAATTGCCTTCGGAATTCACTCTCTACTTCATATTTCCTTACTGTACCAACATGCAGAAATTTAAATGTAATGTGAACAAACATTGTGATGCACAACTCTGCATTTAGGATGTTTCTACATATTTAGAACCTAATTACAGTAGCTCTTACGTCTCAGTGGTAATATATCTTTTTTGAAAAAAAATACTAGTCGCCTTACTTTCTATATTCTTTTTTGCCGGGAAAGAATGAGAGTATAAGTACGCACATCTTCCATATTCAATATGGTTTTTCTTCGTTTGTATCAAATTTTGACACGGTCGCGAAGGAAAAAGAAGAATGGAGGTTGGTCTTTTATCAGGAATTTGATATCCGAGTCAAGGGAACTGTTCTATCGTTATTTATTTATCTATTTATTTTTGTTTTTCTTTTCCTTTTTCTTTTCTTTTTTTTTTCTTTTTAAGGTGGGGGTTTGATGTCAAATTGCCTTCTGAGTTGGGTGTTTTAGAGAATCACCAGAGTCTGTTATCTGAAACCAAACCTTTAAAATGGGGCGGGGAGGGACTTGGATGATTTGGATAGGGAGAGAAAATGAAAACAATTCAACAGGTGTTGTTACTTGGGTTGAAAATGTAGCACAAACCTGTTAATGCCTAACGTTATTCAATATATCTATTTTTTCTCTGTGTAAGAATTTTTTTTAATTTTATGACTTGAGCTATTATCTGTTTGTCTGCGTGTCTGTTTTCTTTTATTGTTTTTTTTCTCTCTGATATATATATATATATATATATATATATATATATATATATATATATATATATATATATATATATTACTTTTTCTTTTTTACCATATGAAAAGAAAGGGGTTAAAAAATTTGATATTGGGATGAAGGTTTAGGTGGATTCATTTCTCTTCTTCAGTTTCATTCAGTGAAAACGCATTTCCTAATATGCCTGGATTCTATCCATTTTTTTTTTGTTTTTGTTTTTGTTCTTTTTTCTTCTCAGTTTTACAGAACTAAAGAGTGCGGAGGGTCTAAGATGGGGAGAATTGAGGGTTTTTTATTTGGAGGGGGGGGCAATGACATGTGGATATAATTTAAAACTGAAAACCTCCCCAGTGCTGGAAGCCTGGAAAGATTTCATTGACTCTACTTGAAATTTAATCCTCACTCGTTTCCACCTCCAACATCAAATGCCCTCGACCTCACCTCCCCAGCAAATATAACTCCAGCGTTTTACCCACAAAGACTGCTTCCTTACTCTCTTCATTTTTTTTTTTTTTTTAGTTGAAGATATTTTAAATCATTTTGTTGCTTTTTTTTGTTAAAAATAATTGATATATATATATATATATATATATATATATATATATATATATATATATATATATATATATATATATATATATATATATATATATCCACAGTTGTGTGATTTGGGGGTCGGGAGTCATTAAATAGTCTATTTTCCAGAAGGAATATATATAAGGTTATGCCTCGAATAAAACCAGAGGTTGTTTTTGTCTCCTGGTAATCTTTTTTTTAAGTGAAACAGTAGATTTATTGTCGTGACTAACGGTAATCTTGTTTACCACATTCGAATAAAATAATAGCTTGCTTTTTTTATTGAACACTATCGACAACTACGTGAAATTCAATGGTTTTTACTTTTTGATATGTTAACCTTGAACACACACACACACACACACACACACACACATATATATATATATATATATATATATATATATATATATATATATATATAATCTTATTTTTCTTTTCCTCTCCCTTTTTTCTTACTTCTTTGTATTTAATTTGTCCTGCTTTATTTATATTTTTTATCTTTATTTTATAAGAACTTTATTGTAAGATTTTTTTTTAATTTTTGAAATATTTTTCGAAATTTTGAAATTTTTTGGATTTTTTAAGCTATTGAAAAAAGTTTTTAAAGGTGTTTTTCAAATTTTTTTTTAATGATTTTGTAAACTTTAAAAAAATTCTTAGTATCTCATTTTCTTATATTTTGTTTTGCATGTTCTTTTTGCATTCATGGTTCTTTTCTGTCCCTTCTTACTGCCCCCACCCACCAAATATACCTTCCCAATTCTAATCTTAAAATTTTTTCTATTTCATTTATGAATGTTTACAAAGTCGGTTTTGCTTTTATGCCTTTACTTTTGTATGCTACCGGCCTTTTCTCCTCTTTTAACGAGAAACCTTTCGCTTTAAAATGGCATGGCCTAAAATTGTTTTCTCCCTTATTACACTTTTCGTAACCCTTATAGACTTGATAAAGTTCCTATGTAACTTTACGGCTTATCTGCTTAATTTATGCATATATATATATATATATATATATATATATATATATATATATATATATATATATATATATATATATATATATATATATATATATTAGCTCGAGGCCCGGGGTTGCTCAGTCGTACAATAAGCTTGATATTTTAATTGATGCAAATTGCTTATGAATTATAGAATCAATCCTTTATTGACTATTATATATTATGAGAAATAATTTGCCCAGTGTACTAATTCACAAAAAAATAAATGGTACTTGTACAGTTTAGTCAAGACATTAAAAAATGAAAATATCGAAAAAAGGTTATATTGCCTGTATCCGTTATGGAACGAAGTTCTCCGAAAAAAAATTTCACTTAATTTCATCAAGTAGTTTTTTTGTTTTACAGCGAAAAAACAATTTGTTATGATACCGAGCAAAATATTCGATTTTTAGGAAGAAAAGCTAGAATTAAAGATGGGGAGGGAGTATCGGCGCTTTTAATGGAGTTATCTCCCCATGGCGTGTGCAGCAAACTCCAAGATATGTGCCTTCTACGCGCTCTCATAAGAACGTGTTTTTCCGCTGTAAAAAAAAAACAAAAAAAAACTACTCGATCAAATTAAATGAAATTTTTTTTTTCGGAGATCTTCAGTCCAAAACAGATACGTACAATATAACCTTTTTTTTTTTTCGATATTTTCATTTTTTAATGTCTTGACTAAACTGTGCAAGTGCCAAATAAATAAATAAAAAATAAAACAATAATGTCGTTCATCAAATTCCGTCTGTGTTTGTTTACAATATCATGTCAGCTGATATTCGTGCTTGAGGATGAATGTCTTGGAAAAGTCACTACTGATTAATGTTTTAAAATATGAAACGAAGAAATGATTTGCGTCGATTTTAAATGGTACCTTTTCTTTTATTGTAAATTGAACTTATTAATAAGAAAAAAATTAAATAAAATGGTGAGGTACTCCCGGGCTTGAATAGGGGATAATTTGATTTGTAGTGGAATGCTCTACCACTGAGCTATATCTCCAGATGACAATAAATCTGATAAATAAGTTGCTGAGATTTTATTATTTCCCTTGGCTGGTGTAACGTAAAATATTCCCCTGTTAAAATTCTTTTTTTTTATCTATAAGACAGAAAGGCTATTTTTAAGATCGAATTTTTTTTTTTTCGAATTTCGATACTTATCAGATGAATTTCTGTACAAAATATATCTAAGAACACTGCCAGACATATAAATTACATTTGTGTGAAATTTGAAAAAGATAGGCCCAGTCGTTTTTGAACGTATGAGGAAGGAACTTTCTCTCACACACGCAAAATGACTTATATATATTGTTTTTAATATATACTTATTAACCAATTCGGTACCCCCATATGGGGAGTGGCATATATATTGTTTTTTAAATATAATTATCCTGTGACACGTGTTTCGTCGTCTACGACTCATCAGAGTGGCTGAATCTAGTGAGATTCAAAATCGGGACCGCACAGTAAGGAACCTGTCCATCTCGCATGTATGTATATATATATATATATATATATATATTGCTTTTAATACCGATTAATACATGAATGGCACTCCTCTGGGGCGCTGACTTCTCAGTCCCACTTTCCAAACCTAGTGTCTAAGTTCTTATAGTTGAAGATAACTAAATACTCCTTAACTCTAAATAAAATGTCAACAGTGTTTTGTTTTTTTGGCGTTTTTTTTTTTTTAAGTAATCATGAATAATAAATTATGTATGAAAATTAAATAACCGAAGTGAATCTGTTTTTTTTTATGTATATTAGTGCAAACATTGGCCAATCAAAACTTTTTTCATCATTTTTGACGGAGTGTATACTTTATATGAGTAAAAAAAAAAAATAAGTTAGACATTTTTCTTCTTATTGAAACGCGAAAGATGAGTCTATTTTGCACTGGTTGTCTTGGCCAGGTTGGTGTGTCCTTTTCTGAAGTCTGAGGCAAACGTATCGCCATGATTAATTAATTGATTAATTAAATCTAGTCAACAAATTAACATGGACCAGTGTTGAAGATCTTCCTTCCTTCCTTCCTTCCAGTTGCAAAGACATCTCATTATCTCTACTGTGACGTCACTCAGATAGGTATTACATATTAATGATTAATGAATGAACCTATCCGAGCATGGCTTTTCTGCCCGAGCAGAAATGAGAAAGTAGGGTGAAACTAGACTAATAATAAACAAAGTATATCAGATATATATGCACGAGTGCTTAATTAATATGTAGGCATGAATATATATATATATATATATATATATATATATATATATATATATATATATATAGGGTGACCCCAAAAAACCGGCCTCAACTCTAATTAGGCTCCGTTTCTTAGTATTGTGTCTGAATGAAATGAAACTTTGGTCATAACTAGTTTATTATATTCAAAACATCACATCAAAACACTAGGGTATTTGGCCTTTTTTTTCTCCGTTCTACAGCATATGTTCTAGATGGCCTCCATTTAGCTTCGTGCATTTCTTGAAGTACAGCACGAAGTTGTCCACGACGTTCTTACAGACCGAATTGGTAATGGCTCTCATCTCCTCCCTGATGGCTTCCTTGAGTTCCGTGATGGTTCTGGGTTTTCCTGCGTAGACTCTGTCCTTAATCCTGTGCCCCAAAGAAAAAAATCTGGGGGGCTTAGGTCCGAGCTATGGAGTGCCCACTCAAAATCAGTCTTGACTGATCACTCGGCCTCTGAAGTTCTCTTTCAGCCAATCTCGGGACAGGTTTGAGGTGTGAGAACTTGCTCCGTCTTGCTGGAACCAGAACTTGCTCATGAGCGATGGGTAGATGGTCTGGAGCTCACTCTTGAAGGTTTTGAGGACCTCCACATACCGTTTCTTGGTCACTGCGCCAGATTCTTCGATGAAGATTGGTAGGATGATGCCTCTGTCCGAGATTGCAGCCCACACTGTGCACTTTTCACATTTGAACTGACGCATGAAACTGTCCTGGGTTTTCTTAAACGAGACTGTCTTGTAGTAAAATTTATACAGTGTATCCTTTGTCCCAGCTCCCACTGGGATCTTGGTGTACTCACGGTCGTTGATTCTGCCATGTCCTGTAAAATAAGGGCAATCGGTGAATAAATAATAAAGATCTCACATGAAGTGTACACGGGGCCCGTTTTTTTTGGTCACCCTGTGTGTGTGTGTGTGTGTGTGTGTGTGTGTGTGTGTGTGTGTGTGTGTGCGTGCGTGTTAATAATATAATGTATATACTTGTAATGTATATGTAGAATTAAGATGTTTTTTAAAATTGGCAAATGGATTGCACTTTCAGAGCATATATAGCATTTTTAAACAATTCAGCTACCTAAAATATATTTATATCACATTCATATAATTTTATTTGATATATGGCACGTCTTACACGTGTTTTGCTGACTGGTATAGGTAGACAAAACAACTCATATGTCTTTCCTCTCTCTCTCTCTCTCTCTCTCTCTCTCTATATATATATATATATATATATATATACAGTATATTTGTTTTTTGTGTGTGCATGTTTCATATTCATATTAAAAACCCTTTTTTCTATTTATTTAAAAAGAAAATACAACTTTGTTATATATGGGTTGTGGAATTGCATTCATCTGCAAAAAGTCTGGCAAATTTGCTTTTAACCCTGTTTAAATGTTAAAATTAAAAAAAAAAAAAGCTGTTTTATATATATACTAGTGGGGGTACCTGGCGTTGCCTGGGTGTTTGTAGGTGTGTGTGGTGTTAAATAAAAAAGAAACCCGGGGGGGAGGGAAGTTGGTAGGATCGAACCCGAAGCCCTGAGGCGAAGTTTGAAAATAAAATCGGCCAGCCAGAATGAGTTACTGAAAGATGTTTGAATTTATTTAAGTAAGAACCAAATTGACGGAAGTTATCGAGCGTTACGATGGCGACGACGACGTCAATGACCAGGTTTGTTTGTTATAAGCGAAGTAAAAAAAAGAAAACAACATTAAAACTTAAGCGGGGGGGAGGTAATCAAAACATAAAAAAAAAACCTAGCGTAAGGCAAACGAACGATGAAAACAGAAAAACGAACACGTGAAAAATGGCTTAAATAAGCCTGTTTTGATATTAAAATTTATAGTATCGGTAGGTACCTGGGTGTTTTTTGGTGTGTGGTTGGGGATGGATAAGCGAAGTAAAAAAAAAAAAAAAAACAGAAAAACGTGAAAAATGGCTTAAATAACACCGGTTATTGCAATATTTTGGACTGCTAATGGGGTATGATCCCACACAGTCGGACGATTCTATTTATAAACGATGCTGCTAAGAACTGACGAATCAAATTAATTCACGTTCTGCTACCAACCAATCAGAAACCAGAATTGCTTCATAAATATTAAACCTTTTCTGGAGCAATTTCACATGTTCTTTTCCCGGGTTTCGACACGGTAAGAATATTTTGTTCTGTGGAACTGTCTATTACAAACAAGTCACCTCCCAGGACTTGTGTGTAACAGCGAACCATCTGAAACTGTTCTGAAACTCAAAATGGCTTACACTTCTAGAGGTTATGGGCCCAGAATTGATTACACGCTCCGTAGTAATTAATTGTGATAATCAAGCCAGTATAGTCTTAGCACAGAACACGATAATCAACCAAAGATCTAAGCATATAGATATAAAATACCATTTCATAAAAAACGAGATAAAAAAGGAATCCATTATTTTGAATTACATATCATCAGAACAAAATATCGCTGATGTATTTACGAAACCGGCGACACGGATAAAGCTACGTTTTTTCTCAAAACTTGTTGGTGAATTCGACTGAATAATTTTTTTTTCTTTCACTGCCCTGTATATATATAGATTTCTATATATTAAAAATACAGACCAGCAAAGTTCCACTTATGAGAAGGCTCTTACTTTTTTGCATGAATATCAGCGGAAACCCCTAGGGGTAATGCTCAGAGTATATAGATTTCTATATACCAAAAAAAAAAAAATAGTCCTGGACAAGACGTTAAACTGTATCCATTTTATTTGTATTAACACTTTAACCTACTAATGCGTAACTAATACTTTTGCTTAAAAAAAAAATCTTTGTAATTTTCCTTTTTGACATTTGAACACAATTAAAAATGGCGTTTTTTTAAATGCTAAAATTCTAAGATCCAAATGATTTCTAATATTTGTTATGTCTAAGTAAATATAAAAATATATATTTATTTTTGAGCAGAACAAACACAAGGGACTTCCCAATTATGAAAAATAGAGAGGATGTTGCAATATTTTGGACTGCTAATGGGGTATGATCCCACACAGTCGGACGATTCTATTTATAAACGATGCAGCTAAGAACTGACGAATCAAATTAATTCACGTTCTGCTACCAACCAATCAGAAACCAGAATTGCTTCATAAATATTAAACCTTTTCTGGGGCAATTTCACATGTTCTTTTCCCGGGTTTCGACACAGTAAGAATATTTTGTTCTGTGGAACTGTCTATTACAAACAAGTCACCTCCCAGGACTTGTGTGTAACAGCGAACCATCTGAAACTGTTCTGAAACTCAAAATGGTTTATACTTCTAGACTGGTTCAATATTTTAATTTAAAAAATCGAAAAAAAAAAAAGACATCTCACACCACGATTCGAACCCAAAACGTTTAGATAATGAACCAACGCGCTAATCAACTGACCTAACGCGACGTACATAAAATTTAATCAGTTTTTCAACTATTTAAAGTAAATCAGGTCATGATGTCATCTGACGCATGCGTAAACCTGTCATCGTCACAAGAGGACTGTTTTTGTTGACCCCCCCCTGTCAAAAATTGTCGATTTCGGGTTAAAAAATCAACGTTTTTGGCCAATTTTTCGATATTTTTCAAGCGAAGGATGGAGCTTCAATATGATATCGAGTTTGTGAATTTTTGTTCTGTCTGTCGAAAGTTTTTAGCAGACACACAAAAATACACACATACATACATACATACATACATGCATACATACATTTTCGCTTTTATATATATAGATAAAAAAAAATAGACCACCGTTGGCTCGAACTTGAAACCTAAAAGCTTACGACCCGATCTCGTTACCCACTGCCCTACGGCGCTGTCACTGATTAATGTCCGTTTTTTTTTTAACCAATTCAAGAAAGAATGCCTGACGCGTATGTGTGCTTGTCTAAGTTCAAAAAGAAACTATTTTTCCTACCCTCCCTTGTAATAAACGTTTATTTCTTTACAAAATTATTGAGTGTTTTTTGTAATTCTCACATATTATTCGAGCGATATATCGCTCTTTCAGATTGTACTGGTCTCGACCTGATCCAATGCGGATGAGAAAAGTTTTTGGCACACACACACACACACACACACACACACACACACACACACACACACACACACAGAGTTTGCCTTTTATATTATAGACTAGTGGAGTACCCGGCCTTGCCCAGATGTGAAGAGGTTTTATGGTAAGGGTATTGGTCAATGGAGTCTTAAAATAATGTTTTAAACAAACAAACAAAAAATAACCGACCCTCTAAGAAAACTGAAAATAGCACCGTGTACCCGTGCGAGCGCAAAAAAAAAAAAAACAGGCAGGCTCGAACCTGTAACGCTAAGAGGAAAAGGAAGTGAAAAAAGTGAACAGTTTAGTTTAAGCGCCCACTGTGACATACGACGTCGCCGCCGTTCAAATTAAGCTTAGTCATGGCAAGGCGTATGATGACTTTGCAAAAATGTCGACGAAAAAGCCCCCCCCACTCCTTGTAAGAAATGGACCAGGTGATGAATGTTTTTGACCAATTTTTGGATATTTGTCGGTCGAAAGACTGAGCTTTGTTAGTCGCATATGTCAAAAGTTTTACTAACACACACACACCCACACACACATTAGCAGGCGTTCGAGATTTATATTAGAGACTAGCGGGGGAGGGCACCTGCTGTTGGCCGGTCGTAAAAAGTAAAAAAAATGGGAAGTGGGGGTAGGTTGCCTGATCATAAAATCCACTTTTAATTTTTAAAAAAATGTGACAACGGGGGCAGGGAGGCATTGTTTGGGTGTCATCAACCAGAAGTGAAACTGAAAGCAAACTTTTGTAAACAAAAAAATAAAAATAGTATGGATACCCGGCGTTGTTCGGGTATGGATAGGTGGCAAAATAAGGGTATTGAGCAACCAAAGTCCCTCGTGAGTACCCATATTAGCGCAAAAAAAAAAATATATATATATAGCCACAGTAGCTATGCTCGAACCTGTAATGTGATAGTGTAATCCATGTTAAAAAAAAGCAAATGTATTAGCTGTCTCGCCCACGCAACTTGTGACATCATGGGCCTTCAAAATAACCTTTCTTAATCGTACGTCAAGATTGAGAAGCGTGAATGTCGACGCAAAAACTGACTCTCTCCTTGGAAAAAAAACAGCCAAATTCACGGTGAAAGAATTAATGTTTTGGGCCAATATTTGGATATTTGTCGTCCGAGAGATCAATTTTTCTAACGATACCTATTTTTTCAGTGTTCGTTACGTGTGTCAACAGTTTTTGATAGACATACAAACACGATCGCGAATCATCTGAGGTTAAGTAACTTTGCTTTCGTATAAGCTGCATCGCCTGAAGAGATCTCTAGTTACTGGTAACTAGCTGACTGAAACATGATCATGATTGTAGCAACATATTACTGCTTATGTAAAAATAAATAAACAGTATATATATATATATATATATATATATATATATATATATATATATATATATATATATATATATATATATATATGTTGGGGAGGCTCCATGTTTTGACAAGCTTCTGGGCTTGACCTTTACTCCTAATCTGAAATGGAACATGTACATCAAATCTGTTTCCAAGGTCGCTGGAAAAATTATAGGATCCTTCTACCACTCCAGTCTTTCACGAAAAACACTCATCTAGCTGAAACCACTGTCAATAATTTTCCCCACTTTTATCTGTACCTAAACCGAAACGTAGATTCCATGAACAAAACTTCTTTCTCAGAATTGCACGCCTGTATAACTCTCTTCCATTAGTCTGTTTTCCAGCTGACTACAATTTGGTTGTCTTCATGTCCAACGTAAACAAATTTTTCATGAACCGTCCCATTAAATAATCCAATTAACAAATTTCTACTATTAACGATTACTAAGAAATTACCCCATTGACTACTGTACACTTATCCTCGAGTGGCCTCCGAGCTTGTATAAGTGGTGACTCCTTTGTAATATATATATATATATATATATATATATTGGAGCTTAGGTGTTTGAACAATGTTTGAACATTGTTAATTCACATACCCATCTTAGCAGCAGTCGAATAGCGTAAAGGTTGGGAGCGCCGACTGTCGTCTCGGCGGTCGAGTTTTAAACCTAGCTTGAGGTAGTTGCTTGTCTAGCCGCACTGATGAGCTGTGATACATCGAAACACTGTTGTATGTGGATGACGATGTGTAGCTAGGCAAGCACATTCTTCAAGATCGGAACTCGGATGTTACTTCTCCAAAGAGTTTAAGAGTTCTACCACTTGGCACAAGCTACGAGAAAGGAGAATCTGAATGTTTACATAAACAATATCAAGCACCAAGCTCTATTTACGAATGACTTTGCAGGTTTTGAAGATAGATCCTCTCCATGAGGGAAAGGATCTATCTTCAAAACCTTTACTAGAGTGGGGAGCAAATATAGTCACTTCGGCTCTTTAGATATGTGTGTGTGTGTGTGTGTGTGTGTGTGTGTGTGTGTGTGTGTGTGTGTGTGTGTGTGTGTGTGAATCCAGTTCTAAATGTGAGAAATTCTTGCGTAATGATCGTGTAAATGAAAGGTATTAGCATATTAGCAATTACGTCGTAAGTGATCTATAATCCGTTAACTGTTGTACTGTATTCTTCTTCTTCTTCTTCTTCTTCTTCCAGCTGACACCTTCCTGCCTTTCCTCATTTCCTCTACTTTTCGAACTAGTGAGCACGAGAGAGAGAGAGAGAGAGAGAGAGAGAGAGAGAGAGAGAGAGAGAGAGAGAGAATGGGCGGAGGTGGGTAGTTGGTTTACTGTGAAGAGTTTCTCAGTGGAAAAGCCTCAAGATAAACACAAATCTTCTTGCTCTGCGTAGCTCTCTCAGAAGGTGTCCGTCTTGCGATAATTCTGACGTAGTTACAAGCAGATATGTATATATATGTTATTATAATGGCGATTATGTGTCGGTTGGCTGTTCAGGTACGAATTCTATTATCCATTCTAATAACTTTTCAGATGTACAACATTAATGAAATGAAAAAAAAGTACCATATTTTGTGTTTCTCGCACCTGCGTGATTTACACATTACTATATTTTATTTGTTGAAGTAAAAAATGGAATAACGCACAGCTTTTTAAAAATCTGATTTTTGACAAATATGCATGGACTTAAATTCACCTGAATGCATTTCATTTATTCATAAACGAACCACACAGTTTAATATTTTATTAATAGTTTTAAAAAGAGTTAATTACTTCACGATTCTTTGACATTTGGGTGGAATTTGGAAATTTAGCTTTTAAATGTTTCGTGTTATTCGTCCAACATTTCGGTTGATGTAATCTACGACTTTCTTCAGGCGTATTTTTTCAAACTCGGGAATCTTTTGTGTCAAACTTGAGAATCTCCATATAATTCCGAATTATTTAATTTATAGGTGTAGTATGCTCGTGTTCCGTCAGTCATGACTGGGTAGATGTCCTAAATAATTCGCAATCGTATTTTTAATGTCGACTACACTTAGGATGAAGCCTTCAACCTCCAGAAGAGTGTAACTTTACGACTGAATTTTATCAAGTGAAAATGGCACTCAAGATGAGAACAGTAATCTAAAGAATCCAAATAATACGAATAACCAATTCTTATCTTAAAAATTCAGAAACGTAAGGTTGAGAGATGAAAAACAGCTTGTGTGCAAGAAACCTAAAACAATGGGAATTAGATGACGATTCAGACGTGGACAAAGTGTATTTGGATGACGAAGCTACTGAGATTGTTCGGAAGTTTTTTGTGATACCATTATAACATAGAGAGGAGCAGGTGCTAGTGTCATTGCAAGAGTTATGAGTGGATGGCGTAACTTCAAAGAACTTCTGTTATTACTAACCAGCAGAAAGTTACTGCTGTCGACCACCGACGATCGTTTTTATAACCAGAGTTAACCAACCAATCAGAAGCTTCAAAAGTTATTATAAAAGATGTAGAATTTTGGATTTAATCAGTTCGCTGTCGGCTTCTGTGTCGAAATGACTGAATCGTGACTGCATTGATTCTTCGCCGCCATCTGTGTTACTAAGAATTACTCAACACTCGAAATCGTGACTGCATTGATTCTTCGCCGATTTGATTTATTGCCGCCATCTTTGTTCAACATAATGTCTCAACACTTAACAATAAGTGTTAGATATATAGATTCCAACCCAGAAAATAGCATTTTTCACCCTTTGTCAGAAATATCGCTGATAGAATGTGAGGGCTAAAGGACAAAATAAGGGAAACGAGATTTACAAGGTTCACTTTCAACTCTCCTTATGGTGATTGCTAGTATAGACCAAGTTTGAATATTTGTGGGTTGAGTTCATAACAGGGATCTGTTGACATTAGATTTGAGGACAACCATGTTGTAATCTTCAGGTAAGCAGTTCTGTAACAATGTTTTCCACAAACGAGAGGACCTGCATAGAGAGTATGTTTTCGGAAATTCTGCCTGACACTAAGTATATGGATGAAGAAAGAAAAGATTTGCTTCGTTGTGGTAGTAAAACAAGTTGGTTATTATCAAGATTGCCTGCTCTTTTTAACTTCTGGTATCTGCTCCACAAATGGGACGACAATGACAAGCAATAT
>NC_136490.1:30837075-30854575 GCF_053919585.1 Euprymna scolopes | reverse complement strand
TTCTTATAGAAATCTCAAAGATCCGAGGGGTATGAATAATATCGGGCACAAGTGTATATGTGTGTGTGTGTGTGTGTGTGTGTGTGTGTGTGTGTGTGTGTGTGTGTGTGTGTGTGTGTGTGTGTAATACAAATATTATTAGCTACATATGTGTATGCATGCTTCTGTAAGAATCTTTAAACAGAGATCACCACGTTCTCAGGCTAACAGATCGAAAGTCATTCTCTCTCTCTCTTTCTCTCTCATATATATATATATATATATATATATATATATAGTCACCAAAACACAGTCTTGTTTAGTTGTATCACAACTCATCAGTGCCGCTAGATTAGCAAGCACCTCTCCCCAAGCCAAGGATTGAACCTAAAACTATCGCGTTGATAGTCAGTAGTTCTACCGATCGACCCACGGGGGCGGTGCCCGCAAATAACCTCGCCAAATGTCTATTTTAAACAAATATCCGTCCACCACTTTTATAGTACTCAACCCGCTTATTTATAAACAAACAGCGAGCCTCGAATTTTTCAGCCAATTAAGTAGCGAGTGACATTATTTACGACAATGCTCTACCCAAAGAGGGGGGGCGTATATATATATATATATATATATATATATATATATATATATATATATATAATGGAAGCCCTACACATTTGCATAAACAAACTGACCATCAATCAAGCTCAATATGAGGGGGGCATGTTTAAGTGTTTTAACGATTTTAAACGATTTTAAACGATTTTAATCGGCTTTTTCAATAAATTCACCAAAGCAATTTTTAATTCATCACTCGCATGAAGACGACTCCTGGAAGTCGTAAACGTTCGCTACTACGGAAAATTTCATTTTACACTCGAACAGAACGTTTGAACATTGACCCGTCATTGAAAAAACAGATCCCAAGAGAAACAAACAAGAATTATCCCTTTTGTTCAATTATATATATATATATATATATATATATATATATATATATATATATATATATATATATATACATTAAAATAAACTCAGCTCTTTAGACTGTTGGTCTAATCTCCTTTATATATATATATATATATATATATATATATATATATATATATATATATATATATATATATATACACGTCGTCTTGTGTGAGCATGCCAATAAGCCTCGTCACAGCCCAGCCATCTTCTCAATTGTCTCATAACGATAGCCTCTAAGGTTTTCCTTGAGTTTTGGGAATTACCAAAAGTCACAGGTCTGAACTATAGGAAGAGTGGGGAACTGTCTTGGTGCCGATCTTGCTCAAAATAATCTGTGATCTTTTCTGAGCACCCTCGAGACAAACTTTGCGCAAATCTTCAGCATCTTCAGTTCCTCGTGAATAATTGTGTGTACAGTTCCCACACTGACCTCAAACTGTGCACTCATTGTCTCTATAGACACACGGTGGTCCTTATCCATGTAATTCTTATTTGGCCAATCAACTCTGGTGCTCTGACTAACTTCCACAGACTCCCTGCCTTCCTTGAATTTCTTATGCCACTCAAAAACTTATACTCGATTCATGCAAGATGGTCCAAAAGCAATTTGGAGCATTCCATACGTTTCTGCGGTATTTTTTCCAAGTTTAAAACATAATTTTAGTGCATATTGTTCTTCTAAAGTGTCCTCATGTCCTGATTTCATTTTTGAAATTCACCAGCTGTGACAATCAAGCTTTAGTAGGTGTATTCCAATTCCTGTTGTAGCTGTTCATTTGAACATGAAATCAGAAAAATTGGTCAGTAACCTCATAAAATGTATAGCAATAATGTACTGAATTTTGAAGCGTCTAAGACAATTTTAAAGTGTACAAAAAAGTCTGAAAACTTATTTAAAGCACTCTCTCTCTCTCTCTCTCTCTCTCTCTCTATATATATATATATATATATATATATATATATATATATATATATATATATATATATATATATATATAGTGTGTGTGTGTGTGTGTGTGTGTGTGTGTGTGTGTGTGTGTGTGGAAAATTCAAATTTCAAAATATATATGTCGGGTTTCATTTGGTGACATCACATTATTGAAAGGAAAATTATTCCCTAATAGTATCTTGGTAAAACTGCATGTTCGTCCAAATAACAGGATCCGTTCAGAATTATTACAAACAAAATAAATAAATGAAATCTACATAAATGCGATACATTCAACACTGACGAGAGTTAGAGGTCTGATGTCCTGGTTTTAAATCTTGCTAGGTTCAGCCACGATGATGAATCGTAAACGACGAAACACGTTTCCGTGCATAATTTATGTATATGTATGCATATATGTATATAAAATATACTTATGTATTACATTGACAATGCCACTGTTTCAACTTAAGTCTCTTCAGTCTTATAAGTATTGTTATATGATATATGTATATCTTAAAAAAACAACTTTCCCAATAATGATAATAATATGATATTTTAGAGCTTTAGTTTGTTTTTTGCTTTTTTTAATTTTAGATAAATGTTCTTTTTTAAATCAGCCGAGAGAAAGTGAGATAATATTAAATATAAATTTATCTGCAACGCCTTTTATATATATATATATATATATATATATATATATATATATATATATATATATATATATATATATACATACATACACACACGTTTTTCTCCATTTATTTATCTTTACCTACCTCCCCAGCCTTGCTGAGTTGTCAGAAATGACTGCAAGCGTCCAGAATGTGGTAAGGAGGGGAGGAAATAAAGCACTTTTTAATCTGTTCCCTACACACGCATACATATATATATATATATAAACACACATACATACATACATGCATACATATATATATATATATATACACACACACACACACACACACACACACATTTTAAGTATTTTTTGTTTTATTTTCAATTTCCTTTTTTTATTTTAATACGTTTTAGAATTTTTTTCTTCCGTCCCCCTACCCCTCTTTTAATTTCATGTTTCCCATCCCACCCTAAATCCACCCTTTTCCACAAATATCCACGGTTTCTTTTTTTTTTCACACTATCATAAGCTCCTTAAATTAAAGTAAAGCAGCCGGTGGCACTTTACAGTGATGTAGGTACTTTAAACCGATATGAGAGTAGGGAGGAGCGAGTGCGGGGGATCGGGGTTGATGTGTACTCCACCATCACCAGCCCCTCCACCACTGGCATCTAAGATGAAAAAAGAAAAAAAGTAAAAACACAGAAAAACTTGCAAACTCTCAGGATGTTTTTCTCATCCTATAAACCAAACATTAGCTTTTAATAGCTTATCATGCCTACAGATTCCCACCATAGTTCCTTAACTTACTGTACCATATCAAAAAGTACTGAATGTCTTAGTTTTTTTTTTTTTTTTTTTTCTTAGTGTAACTTCAAATACAAACGTTTACACACATCCAAAGCTAGCAAATGGACCCAACGTTGCCCGGATTCAATAACGTTTACATACATCCAAAGCTAGCAGATGAACTCGGCGTTGCCCGGATTAAATAACGTTTACATAATCTAAAGCTTGCAGATGGACACGGCGTTGCCCGAATTCAATAACGTTTACACACATCCAAAGCTTGCAAATGGACACGACGTTGCCCGGATTCAATAACGTTTACATACATCCAAAGCTTGCAAATGGACCTGGCGTTGCTCAGATTCAATAACGTTTATACATCCAAGGCTAGCAGATGGACCCGGTGTTGCCTGGGTTCGATAACATTTACTTGCATCTAAAACGACAGATGGACCCGGCGTTGCTCGGGTTCAATGTAACAAGATTCCTAGTGTGAAGGCGAAGAAAGTGATGATGAATCTAATAATAATAGGGATGATAATGATGCTGTGGTGATAACTAGTAGTAGGCCATAATTAGGACGACGAGATAGTTCTTTGTTATAAAAGTGGACCGATAAAATACAGGTTAAGATAGGAATGTGGTTCTGAATGTGCTTTTAGATTAGAATGTGACAAATTCAGATTGGGTGTTAAGATTAGAATGAATTCTAAGATTAGAATTCCAAAAAAGAGTCTTCAACTTAATAGGTCTCACGGTGTTAATCAAGCTCCACCCCCTGTCCCTTCGTCATAATGTTGCATCCCTGTGCCTGTTTTACAAGTAGTTCAATTGAATGTGTTCTGGCAAACTTGTAGCACTCGTGTTCTCTCGATTCTCGACTAACCCAACAGGCAGCAAAATTCCACTTCTTCACTACAAAGGCCTCTAGATGTTGAAAAGCTTTCTACTCTAATAGTTTCTTCTCTCGAACTGCTCGACTTTGGAATAAACTCCCGGTTTCCTGCTTCCCTGACTGTGCTATCATGCAGAAATGGAATGCGAACAGACATCTTGCTGCTCAACTCCCTACATAGTGATCCTGTCGGCATAATCCCAAATAGTTACCCTTTACATCCAATCAGCAATGTGTTTTGTGTGGGATTGAATAAGAGTAAGAAAAAAATGTGTTTTTAGAATTTGGTTGTTATTTTCACAAATCATGAGTTGAAAGTTGAATCGAAAAATAAACATTTGTCATTTGTTGTTGGAGGAGAAAGGCATGAAAATATAAACCAAGGAATCGAAATATATTAGAGAAAAGATTATTACGAACAACATCGAACTAATGTATGCCACGTGTTGATCCCTATCTTTTTTGCAAGTGTTTTTGCTTTACATCATAAAGTTAGCACTTATCAAGGCCCAGAGGCCACTCAAGAATAAGGGTTAATGGGTACCGTGATGGAAATTTGATAGGCTGATTTATTTTAGAGGCCAGCTCTTCAAGAACCTGTTCATATTGAACTTGGAAATAACCATGTTATAGTCAGGCGGGAAGCAGCTCCATGGAATTGTGTTCCACAGATGAGCAGTTCTAGGAAATAAAAACCTTTGCCCATGGAATTTTCTCTTAGATTTAAGCACAGAGAGAAAGAGAAGTTGCTAATAGATGTTGTAGCTAATCAAGTGTTTGTTGTGAAAGACTTGCAGAGGGGGAACCATAAAGTGAAGCCCAAACGAGCACCTGCTATGAAAATAATGATAGAGTAGATAGAGGCTCGCAACGTCTCTTCTATGAGAAAGAGGTAGTAGAGAAGAGAAAAGGGCATTGCCCACCAGATTTTTAAGTCGGCTTTGTACACCAGCAAGGCAGAAAAACATACTCCAAGCAGCTTTTTCTCAGATGTGGCAACAGTACTCCATCTTAGGAGGTATTTAGCTCTTATGAAAATACTAGCCTGAGTGCCTGGCGTTGCCCAGATGTTTGAAGGTGTGTGTTGAACAAAAAAAAAAAAAGTGGTAGTAGGCAGGCAGGCAGGCAGGCTCGAACCCATACCGCAAAGGAGGAAAATAATGTGGAAAAAAAAAATGTGACGTCTTTGCTGTTGCGTCCATCACCAAACCGGAAGTGGCAAAGGTTTAAATTGAGGCTAGTAAATTGGAGAGAGGTGACGACTTTCGAAAATATCGGTGAAAAAAGTGACTCCTCTCTAGAAAAGTGCCCAACTGAGGGTGAAGAAATTCATTTTTTTAGCCAATTTTTTTACATTTGTCGTCCGAAGAGTTGAGCCTCAAAACGATACCAATGTCGTGAAAATTTGTTGCCTCTGGCAAAAGTTTTAGGCAGATATACATACATACATACATACATACATACATTTAAACATACAGGTGAGATTTATATTATAGATGTGCAACATTTCAATAACATAAATATCTTGTAACATATGTGACGGTTATTTATGCGTACTGGTTCGTTATGCACTTTCTGCTTGTTTTCATGAGTGGCCATCGATTTTCTCACCTTTTTGAATAAGATGAATAAAACTCTTTTCATGCAGGAAAGACACAAGGGAGACGTTTGTTAACTTTTCTTCAAGGTTTTATTTGAAGAGAATGGACTCGGGTGAGAGAGACTAATGTTATCTTAGCTAATTGTTTATTTCTTTTCTTTTTCTTTCTAACTTACTGAAATGAATGACACACACGGACAGAGAACATCGAGGCAACATTCTGCTTAGACTATTCTACATAATTGGTTGTGTCATTCACACAACTTTCATCAAGAGACCGAATTGAAGATTTTAATTTTCTTCCAGCTCAAAAATGTGATATGATTCATCATTGTTTGACTGTTTTGTCAACCATTTGACCTCTGCTCTCCGTCTCAACTGTACATTATCCGTCTCTGATAATGATTTTGTTTGCAGATTGGGGTAATCATGACCTGTACTAAATGTGACCCTTGTCAAAATTCACACTAGTTCTTAATCTCAACTGACATATGATTCCTAATATGTGACATTGGTAAAGTACTTGAAATTGTTATGCATGACGTTGCCACTTATGGTTATGTGCCACAGAACCAATATCCTAATTGAAGATTATATCATATAAAACTGAAGAGAAACACTTATTTTGTTTTTCTTTTTTTTTTTTTTTTTTTTTTTTTTGTCGAATTCTTTAAAACATTTTCTTCCACAGGTTTGTGTACAAATGAAGATTTGGAAATACAAATTAGATTTTTGATCCTCCGACAAAAGGAGAGTGGACCTGTAAATTCACCCTTGTCCATTTGTCCGTCCATCTGTACACACTTTTCTCAATAACTACGCCTTGGAAATTTTTTAAATTTTGCACAAACATTAAACATGATATGAGTAAAAAAGTAACAGAACGGATTTTCCGGGAAAACTCTAGTTGCCCCCTAGGGGTGCCTTTCGGGTTAAAATGGCTAAAATTGACACTTTTGTGCTTATTAAAAAAAATTGATGCCTTAGATTTTTATAAAACTTTCTGAAAAGTTGTAACGAACTGATTTCTATATAATTTTGTTTGTCTATACTTTGCGATCATTCTTGGGTGTGTATTTCTATTTAACAGTTTTGCATGGTGCTAGACTCAAATTTAAATATGTTAAGGCCTTGGGGACTTTTGGGGCTAAATGGTGGGGGTAGGAGCAAATGATGGACATAGTCATTTCTTTTTTTGTATTGTACAGAACTCACATTTACATATGTTAAGGCCTAAAACTGCACCGTTTGTTCATTTTCACCAGGATTTGACGTCCCCAGGGGACTTTTGGGGTTAAATGGGGGAGGAGCAATACTGAACTTAGTCATTTTTGTATGCCTCGTTCACTGTGCATTCATGGGGGATAATGCATGCTTCACTTGTTTTTTAAAAATTAATGCTGATCTCATGTTTATTGTGATTCTACAACATCAGCTGCACTATAAATTTATTTCATTAAACTTCAATGCAATTTATAAATTCATAAAATATATTTTTGTCATTTTTTTTATAGCTTTATATAAAACGTTTAAACCTAATATTTGTAGGCAATATAAATTGGAGTAAATACAAGAAGGCACAGCCAAATCTGCTGCAAAGAAATTGGATTTTCTCTGTCAAGCTAGAAAAATTTTATTATACGCCTATAAAGCCACTAGTCGCTCATGTATGGAATGTTATTATCACATATGTGCAAGTTTATTAGCCAATAGTCTTGTATTGGGTACAAAACGAGTTTCTACTCAAATAAGTCCTGTGCATTATACCAAGCTCCAACCCCCTTTTCATCCATTGTCATTAGACAGCAATTAAGCAAGGTTCTCTAAATTTCAATTTATTCTTAAGACCTCTAAGCTTGCAATACTTTTATATAATTAGAGGGTATGATTAAAGAAAATGTGAAGCTTCTACATATAGACATTGGCAATAGAAACTGACCAATCAAATGGAGCCACGTTCTACTAGCAGCCAATCAGAAACTGGAATCGATCCATGAACATATTGGATCTTTTAGAATTCCTGCACATAATTTTTTGTGTACACAGGGGAAAGATCTTTGCTTTATGTCTGCAAATTTTAAAGTTCAAGACTTATACAGACTTGTATACCCACCAAAAATTCTTGTTAATCTCCAGGACTTATGCAGATTAGCTACCCATCGAAAACTTTTTTCTGAAATTGAACACGGCTTTTAATTCAAAACTTAAGCCTTAACTTTTAGACATGTTTTTTTAGAATCAAAATTGTGAAATGGATTTTATGAAAATTAGATAAATCAATTTTTACTGTTCTGGAGCAGATATGTATGTATGTGTGGTCATCCATGAACAGTTGTTTCACAGTTTTTCATTGTGACTAGACATGGTGAGTATTTCAAGCTAAGAGTCAAAATCTAATCGCTGGAGAGATCTTAACACTTAAGCTCTCACACTCGTTATGAAAGTATGAAAAATCTAATTTTTATATTTGTTTACACTATCGACTGTCTAGAGAGCTCAATTCCTTTTAGGAAGATGAATAATCAACGTCTTCTCTGTTTATCTAATTAAGTCAAGCCCCCCTGAAATGAAGGTGGAGTACATCTGCTTAATTGCTGTCATTTTGTAATTCAACCAGATTTCAAATTCTGACATACCAACCAGACTTTGATTTCTGTGCACTTAACAGCATTTTAGGCGGGGGAGGGGGGGAGAGGAGTGCTTAGTAGATTTTTGGCTTCTAAATGGCATCTGCTCTAGCTAAGCACTTTTTATTAGGATTCTTTGCGCTTGTCTATTTGTGAAGATGAATGTTTTTACGTGTGTGTGTGTGTGTGTGTGTGTGTGTGTGTGTGTGTGTGTGTAAAAATGTTGGATTTGGATAGAGAAAAAATAATTTAAAAAAAACGCAACCATTGCTTTTTTTTTTTTTTAATTTTTAAACTCTGATCTGCATTTTTAAAGAAGATAGAATATGAATAAAAAAATTTTTCTCTATTTTTGGTATTTTCAAACAACCTTTATCCTTCCGCAGCAAAAGTGAACATCAGTTGTAATTCTTCCGCCGACTTGAAACTTGTATTTTAGAATAACTGTATGTTATTATAACTTTTGATACATCTGTTATTATCACTCTTGACACATCTGTTATTATCACTCTTGATACATCTGTTATTACCACTCTTGATACATCTGTTATTATCACTCTTGATATAGCATATATCCTCTTATCATCCTTGATATCGCACTTCTCCTCTTGAAATCCTTGATATAGTATATCTCCTCTTATTATTCTTAATATAACATATATCATCTTTACGCTTTTGCCATCTTGTCATCTATGATATAGCATATTTTTTTTTTTTTTTTTGTACATGGGGATCACCACTTATCAAGGCCCGTAAGCCACCCGGGGATAAAGGTTATTTTGTGTACAATAATCTATGGGATAATATCATAGTAATAGTTGGTATTGGAGATTTGATAAAGCGTCTTATTTAAGGGGGCGATTAATTAGGAATTTGTTTATGTTGGACTTGAAGACGTCCAAGTTGTAGTCAGGTGGGAAACAGGCAAACGGAAGAGAATTCCACAAGCATGCACTTCTCAGAAAAAAGCTATGTTCATGGAATCTACGTTTTGATTTAGGCACAGATAAAGAGTGGGGGAAATTACTGACAGTGGTGTTTATCATGAAGGATTGGCGAGGGGGGACCAGAGATTGGAGCTCGGACGAGCACTTGTCATGGAAATAACGATAAAACAAAGACAGGCTCGCAACGTCTCTTCTGTGGGAGAGAGGTTGCAGGGAAGAGAAGAGAGCATCCCCCACTAAGCCACAAAGTCTGTTTTGTATTTTGTCAAGGCAGGATAGGCTGTTTTTGAAGCTCCGGCCCAGATGTAGCAGCAGTACTCCATCTTTGGACGTACTTGGCTTTTATAGAGATAGAAAATTGCATTAGTAGTGAGATATCTTCTGGAGCGGTAGAAGGATCCCACCATTTTCCCAGCATATATTCTCTTATCATCCTTGATGTAGCATATTGTCTCTGCATATCTCTTGTCATTACCCTTGATATAGCATATATCTTAATGATATCCTTAAGTTATCATCTCTTATTTATCATCCTTAAGATAGTTTTTCTTCATCTTATTATCTTTCATATAGCATATTTCCTAATATCATCGGTAATATAGCATATCTCTTCTTATCATCCTCAATATAGTATACATACTTTTATCATCCTTAAGATAGCGTAGGAGGGGCGTGCAATAAGTAATGCCCCTGACCCACTTCCCATAGCAGTAGAGCAACGAAACTTGGCACAGTTATTAGTCTTTCTCTACATAGGAACCACCCGGAGTTATGCATTTCTCCCATCGTTTGATGCAGCTCTGGAGACCGTTTTTGTAGAACACCCCTGGTTGGACCTCCAACCATGACGTGACTTCAGAAATCAAGGCTGCATCATCTGGGAAACGCTTTCCTTTCAAAAACAACTTCATGGTTGGGAAGAGGTGAAAGTCAGAGGGTGCTAGGTCAGGAGAGTAGGGAGGTGGGGGAGGATTTCATAACCACACGCTCGTGCTTCTGATCTGGCGACGTGTGAGTTGTGGACTGGAGTGTTGTCCTGCAGGAGGAGGATACCTTTGCTGATCTTGCCCCGCTTCTTGATCTTGATAGCTTCCCTTAATTTTCTCAAAAGTGAAGCTCCTGTAATTGTGGTACCCTTTACCAGGAAATCTGTCATCACTACTCCGTCCTGGTCGCAGAAGACTGTGAGCATGACCTTGCCAGCGGAGGGCTGCACCTTGCCTTCTTTGGAGGTGGTGAGTCCAAATGCTTCCACTGCATTCACTGGGCTTTGGTCTCTGGATCATAGTGATGGACCCAGGTTTCATCCTGTGTAATCAGTCTTTTGAAAAACTTTGACTCATCTTCTTGGCACATCTCCAAATTCATCATCGAGCACTCGATGCGTTCTCGCTTCTGGAATGGTGTGAGCAACCTGGGAATTCATCTGGCAGACACCTTATGCATATGCAAATGGTTATGAATGAGTTTCCACAGACCCTGTACTAATCTTGACATCTTGGGCTATTTGGCGAATAGTAATGCGTCAATCTTCCAAAATGGCAGCCTCAACTTGACAGACAGATGCCTCATCAATGGCAGAAGGGGGGGGGGCGACCAGGTCTGGGAGCTGTTTCCACAGACTTCCGGCCATGTTTGAATTCACAATGCCAGCGTTTTACAAGGTCATATGATGGGGCATTATCATCATAAGTTTCTTTCATTTCATCAAAAGTTTCCTGTGGTGTGCGTCCTTTCAAATACAAAAACCGGATCACTGCTTGACATTCAACAGGCTCCATTTCACACCTGACTCAGTTCAAACACGTGTAAAACAGAAACCACAATTAGTTCAGAGCTGTAATTTGCCACATAACCCGTAGAGATATAAATCATTGCACATGCAAAATTTCATCTAGATCAAACAACTGGAAGTGGGTCAGGGGCATTACTTATTGCACGCCCCTCGTATCTCTTCATCACTGTTGATATAAAATATCCTCTGATCATCTTTGATATAGCCTTCTCTTCTCATACTTAAGATATCACATTTCCTCTTATCATTCTTGATATTTTTTAATTTCTTTTTAATTTTCTTACTTTGAAGATTGTAACGTTTGTTATGAGGCAGCCAAACCAGCTGCCAACCTTGCTCTGCTTTTTATTGAAACCAATGCAGAGCTCTTTTAGTATCCCCGTTGTTCCCTTAAGAGCAATTGTCTGGATCTCTTTTGCACTTGGTTCACCAGGAATATTAGTTAGGTAGGACACCATGTTCTTCTTCATAAACCCTGTGGTACCTATAATAACTGGTATGATTGATATCTTCCTAAGATTCCAGTTTCTTTTCATATTTGGTCTATTTCTCCCTTTCAGCTCTGTTCAGATCTCCATCATTAGGGGCACTCACTTCAACCAAGATGTCTTCTTATGGTCTTTAAGATTGAATCTCTTCTTTTATCACCCTTTAAATAGCATATCTGCCAATCTAGCACTGGTTCTGTTTGTCATTAAGATTCAATATAAAAATCGATATTTTGAGGTAGCTTTTTGATATATATTATCATATTTGTACTGAAACTGCATCAAACTTGTCAAGTTTTCTCCTGAAATTAATTAACTAATTGTATGTGAATGCTATCTTAATTAGCCTTACGAAATCGCACCCAGTGAATTCCGATTCCTTATTAAGAACACCAATAATAATAATAATGCCCCAAAAGATATTGATTATTTCTATTAAACTCTTTTCAGATTATTTCAATCCAGAATTTGTAAAGGATATGATCTTTTTTAAGTCTTTACTTTTTAACAAGATCTCATCAAACTAAGCTGACTTCATGAGTTTAACGCAACGACACATGAATTGATTTGAACCTCTTATTTTTCCTATTGCTATTAAATGTCTGCTATTATTGACCAGTAAAGCGTTAACACTGTTTATTTACACATGTGTATGGAAGTGAAACTGGTCAGGAAAGTTTGAGGATATACGTTCTATTTTTTTTTTAAATTATTATTACTTGGGGAGGGGTCATCGCTTATCAAGGCCTGGAAGCCACTCTAGGATAATGGTTATGTGTTAGGTAGATGGCAAGACAACATGATCAGTAATGGTGGAACTGGGATAGGGCTAGATTATTTAAGAGGACGGCTCAACAGGAACTTATTCACTTTAGATTTGAAAATGTCCATGTTATTGTAATAAATAATTTGACTTATTTGAAAAAATGACTGCAGTTTCATGGATCTACATTTATCAAATGTTTTTATATTCTAGACCGGTGTTATGCATTTGAATAAAAATGGAGAAGAGAAAAAATTAGAATTGGCTTTTATTGTTTTAGCTGTAAAGCAGGACAAATGCGTCTTTTTCACACACACACACACACACACACACACACACACACACACACACACACACACACACACACACACTCTCTCTCTCTCTCTCTCTCTCTCTCTCTCTCTCTCTCTCTCTCTCTCTCTCTCTCTCTCTCTCCTTTATAACACCATAGACCAACAAGAGAAAATAAGCTTATATTTGTACTTCTGAATTCAAATGACATTTGCGTTCTGAAGAGGCATTATTTAATACTAGGGACATTGTTTAAAAGACAAAAAGTACTTATAGTGTGTCTGTCTTACGGCATATCTACTCTTTTTAAGATATGTTTACGTCCAAAACATATGGGCGTTCTTTCTTGGGAAAACCAATTCCCTGATCTCCTTCGTAGGAGACGCTAATACTGAATGCTTAATTATCGCTAAAAAAAATCAACAAAACTTTAAAAGCAATAAAAAATAGCAAATAATATTAGCAGCGGTATACGCACTCGGCCATTAAACCAATGGCTCGAGGTTCGAGCCCTATTACAGTCAAGCTACACTGATAAGTTATAGAATAACGAAACACGTATATGTAGAGTACTGCTTTTTTTTGTTTGTTTTTTAAAGTAAAATACAAATGAATAATATATATATATATATATATATATATATATATATATATATATATATATATATATATATATATATATATATATATATTTATTTATTTGTTTATGTCACAAAATATGGGCGATCTTTCTTAAGGAAAACTAATTCCCTGATCTCCTAGGTCGGAGTTGCTAATACTGAATATTTAATTATCGCTAAAAAAATTAATAACAGAAAAATCTAGTACCCTTTTTAAGGTTATATAAACACAAAATCTGTTATATACACAGACGAATATAAGCAATATAGCTCTATTGAAGCTTATTTTCTATTTTACCCACAGCTGAGGAGAGGGTGTTAATATCTTGCTCAATGGTATCATTACAATATAAATGAATCCAACAACAGGATTTGACCTTGGCATAGCCGATTCTATAAAATGTTACAACATGCGCATATTTTATTCATACAAAAATCTTTAATAAAAATGAAAATATATACTTTTTTTTTCACAAGAACAAAACAGCATTTTATTTTTCAACCTTTATTTTAGCAGAATATTATAATATTAAAAAAAAAATTTCTTTCTGTTTTGTCTATTATTTTTTTCCTTTTTCGTCTTTCTTTATTTTTCGTTTCCTTTTATGTTTTCTTTCTTTTTTCTTCGTGTCTTTTTTCTGTTGTTTTTGTTTCCATTTTTCTTTCTTTACTATTTTACTCTATAGATTTTTTCAGCATTGTCTTTCTTTTTGCCTTAATTTTTTTTCATTGTTTTTCCTTTCGTTTTCTTTTTTCTTGGCATTTGTTTTGTGTTTTTAACCTATTTTCTTAAATTGCTTTTCTGTTTTCTTTCTTTTCTTTCTTTTCTTTTTTTATTTTTTGCTCAGTCTTTTTTTAAACGTTTTTCTTTAGTCTTCCTTTTCTTTTTTTTTCCTTTCTTGTTTCCTTTCTTTTTTTCTTCATTTCCAAATCCATCTTTTTTCTATCTTTTTCTTTTTTTTTTCTATTTTTTTAAAATTATTTCTTTGTGCATCATCTTTCTTATACTTCTTTCATTATTCTTACTTCCTTTTTTTTTCTTTGGAATGATTCGACTAAAACTAAACCAAAAATTGCCTTTGCTTCTCATTGGAGTATTTTCTTTACATTTTTTTTTTTTTTGCAATGTCTACTTGAAGTCTTTGAAAGCACTCACCAATTGAATAAGAAACTCCACATTTTTGTACCTGAATGTCTCGCCTCGAGGCTACTTGGCTCTCCACCCGCCATGACCTTTGGCTGGAATTTCACTTCTTTTTCTCTTTCTTCTTCCATCAACAGAATGTTTTACTCATGCTTATTAATAGGTTTCACAGGTGCTTTCAAAAACTACTAACCTAAAAGGGTAATTTCGAACATTTATTTAGTCTTTGCATCGGCAAAGTTGTTTGTTTTGCAATGATATTTGTTACGTTGAATATTTTAGACTTAGTAGCTTTTCTTATTCATTTATTTCTCAGCTATGTCCCTTGTTTGCCTTATTATGGATTTATCTTACGTGTTATATTTACATAAGAATTGTCATCTCTAATATTGTGGATCTATCCCACATGTTTACATAAGAATTATTATCTCTAATATTCTGGATCCATCCCACATGTTTACATAAAAATTATCATCTCTAATATTATGGATCTAGCCCACATGTTTACATAAGAATTATCATCTCTAATATTATGGATCTATCCCGCATGTTAACATAAGAATTATCGTCTCTAATATTATGGATCTATCCCACATGTTTACATAAGAATTATCGTCTCTAATACTATGGATCTATCCCACATGTTTACATAAGAATTATTATCTCTAATATTCTGGATCTATCCCACATGTTTACATAAGAATTATTATCTCTAATATTCTGGATCTATCCCACATGTTTACATAAGAATTATCATCTCTAATATTCTGGATCTATCCCCACATGTTTACATAAGAATTATCGTCTCTAATATTCTGGATCTATCCCACATGTTTACATAAGAATTATCGTCTCTAATATTATGGATCTATCCCACATGTTTACATAAGAATTATCATCTCTAATATTCTGGATCTATCCCACATGTTAACATCAGAATTATCATCTCTAATATAATAATACATGTTCTGTTTCTATTTCAGTATCTATATTTCTAAATAGGCATTTCTCTGTATATAGCACTAAGGAGGAGGCTAATTTTTTTTTCTACTTGGTAGTCACCACTTATAAAGACTCGGAGACTACTTAAGGATAAGGATTAATTAATGTGAGGTGGTAATGTAATAATCGTTAATGATATAAATTGGGTAGAATTGGTAGAATTTGCTTATTTATGAGGACGGTTCAACAAGAACTTGGATTCGAAGGTTGCCATATTCTATTTAACCGGGAAGCAGGCCAGCAGATCAGTGGCGAGCAGTTCTGGGAAAGAAGTTTTATTCATGGAATCTGCATTTAGATTTAAGCACTGTTAAAGATTGGGGGAAATCATATGTAGTGGTTGTAGTTCGTCGAGTGTTTTTTGTGAAAATTTAGCAAGGAGGAACCATAGATTAAAGTTCAGCTGAGCACTTGCCATGAAAATACCGATAGAGCAGAGGCAGGCCCGCATTGTCTCTTTTGTGGAGAAGAGGTTGCAGGGCAGAGAAAAGAGCATCACCTACTAGGTTTTGAAGCCGGTTTTGGATTAAATCAAGGCAGGATCTATCTATCTATCTATCTATCTATCTATATATATATATATATATATATATATATATATATATATATATATATATATTCAAATAAAATTATTTCTAATCTCAAATATAATAATACACAAATTTGTTTCAATACTTAAATGTATGAACAGTTATTCCTTTGTGTATAACACTGTGAAGTAATTTTGTATATATTCAAGCGAAATCATTTCTCATCGCACAATATGCGTATCTCTATTTCAATATTTACATGCATAAATAACTATTCTTTTGCCTATAGCACTAAGGCAGATAATTCAGTATATATGGAAGCAAAATCATCTCTTTTTTGTGTGTGTTTAGTCTATTATAGATCTCGACAATTCGCCAGTACATGATATATCGTATAGGCATCCTAGCATGGTATGTAAACCAAAGGAAGTAAAAATGACTTACACTTGTGTTTCCTAGACAGACTCTTAATAATATCAGTTGTTTTTGTCCGGTTATTTTCATCATCATTTTTTTTTTTTCATTTTATTCTTTTAAGAAATTCAACAAATTTTCTTTGGTATACATTTTATTAATCAAGGAAAAAATTTTATATGCTGGATGCTATTCCTAATGTTGTATTGTTGGTTCCGGGGCAACGCCGGAAGGTGTGCTGATCAATTATTATTATTAAGATGATTGTGTTCATAGTCTAAATGGAATATCAGCGTAAGTAGGTATTTTAGAATAAAATATTTATTTACTATAAATGGGAATGTTATCAAACAGATGAATTTTAGCAAATTTAGCAATTTCTAGATAAACGTAATCGATTATGCAAAACATCAGATGATCTTTAATGATCTATGTATTAATGACGTAATTACAAAGGGAGATAGTTTTTTGATACATGTAGATTTTAGACAGTTGGTAGTAAAAGTTTGAAAGAGACAGTTGAAGGGGGAACGAGCTGACGACTGGTCAACGACTTTGAATCCTGAGGAAACTGTCAGGACAATTTCAATAGAATGCAGAACTTAGAACAAGTATGTAATTGGCAACAGGGAAACATCTGAAATAAAGTTACTGAAATACAACCTGAGATTTATTGGTTTATTGGGATGAATCTTCTTTGCAGCTTTCCGTCAAGACAAGATTCATGGATGGAAGAGATATGTTGCCCTGATTGATCAAATGTTAAACCCCCAGAGAACTGTTAGTTGTCCCTTTTTGTTGTAACGTCTGTTGTAAATGTTATATATTCGTTGTTAGACTGTATCTGTTAATATATCGACACGTACAAACACGAGAAAACTGGACGTTCATAGAAACACTCAGAAATGTTATACAGTAATCAATTTGACTAACAATAGAAAAACCAGAGACGATCACAAAATACAAAACACTAGACGACCACTACAAAGAGTCACACGCATAAATATACACATGAACACCTGAAAACTTATGAAGAATTCTTGGGAAAATTATTTATAAAAAAAATAGATGACTTCATCTATAATCGAAACCGA
>NC_136490.1:30684575-30832075 GCF_053919585.1 Euprymna scolopes | reverse complement strand
TATTCCTCTGAGGTAATCAGGAATTCACCTGTCTTTGAAAATCACATTACACATCCATTATATCATTTGCATATCATTTCTTTCCATGCAATGCATGTCCTTAACCCTCACTGGTCACATTTCATTTTCATATATCATTACACTGTGGCAACTTGCCTGATAGACTCTTCTCTTATTCGACAGTGGTAATGCTCTGCTGGTTAGTAATGACAAAATTTCATTAACTTATATCATCCAGTCTTTACTCTTGAAATCATGCTAGCACCTGCTCCACCTTGCGCTCAAATGGTATCAACAGAGTTACAAAACTTCTTGATCGCTTCAATAGCTTTGTCATATAGATATACTTTTCCCACATCTAAGTTATTATCAATTATCCAGAAGTATAGAAGGATTCTTTAAATGGAGACTTATCGATATAATAAAAAGCTCAGCACATATGTGGAGCTTAGACACAAAAGGGAAAGCTATTGACAATAGAAACATGCATACTGTTGCATATAGATTTATGTAATCTTGATATTATGTACATCAATTTTTTGGTTTATTTTAAACTTGATATATAAGGGATTTGGACCTGTGGAACAATTGGCTTATAGCTGTTAAGGGGTCAAAATTGGAAAACTGGAACTTGACCGGAATAATCGATTTAAGGTGCTCCTCTACACATGCACAAATATACATTTATACATTAAACTGTGTTAATTTTAAAAGTTTGGATATCCATTTGTCCTTATGGTATATATTAGTGAATACCGCTTGAGTGCTAAACGTTTTGGTCTCGATTCTAGTTGATGACACCCAAGTCATATTATTTTTTTAACTTTTGAAATGACTAATATGTATTGGGTACAATGTATTAATCAATAGAGAATTGGCTCTATCATAAAAAATACGAAATCTGCATAAATTAAAATATGATATTTAAACATAGGAAGATCCTAATGAAAGTTGTTAAATGTGGTAAATTCTTTGGAACTTTGGAAGGAAAACTCTAAATTGCTAGAAAGTGTAAAATTGAAACTCTAGTAGGTGTTAACTTAGGAGGTAATTATATATTGCCTACTTACGATTCTGAACCTTATGAGCATCCACTTAACTCATAAGTGTTCACATCCAAAATGATCATTAGGCCCGTATGTGCACATATATATAATATATATATATATATATATATATATATATATATATATATATATATATATATATATATATATATATATGACTGGCAAACCTTTTTATGTTAAGTAGGCTTTATTCAATTCAAATTATGTGTTAGTAAAATTTATGCTCTTCAAGTATATAAACAGGTTTGCTTATTTATCTCATCAATATGTCCTTAAGTAATTTTTGGCTCAAACATAACTCGGAATGAATCAACATGTTATGATATTTTGACCTGCATAATTTGGCTCCTCTAATAAATTAGATACTCACAAGAGAGACCACGTGTCAAAGACCTTGTAAGATACACGGCCACAAACTTTAACATATAAACTTATATTGTTGGATTTTCAAAGTCAGACGCTCTAGTAGGCATTCATTGACAGTATAGGCTATGCAAGCCCAATTCCACTGTAAAGAAAATCAGTTTCTGGACAAATGATGTTTCTTGCAATCCTAGACGTAGTGCGAATGTTGATGTGGACATCATGTCTGAGTGATAGCCAAGAGATTGAATCTTTTGCTGATAAGGATCTGATCGCGTTCTTTAAGCATCAATTGAAGGTCAAGATCAGATGTAATAGAAAGGGATTACGTTCAATGGTTTTTGGAAGAAGATAGATACAAGTAGTGAGTTTGTGTGTACGCAGAGGAGTCAAGTATAAGTATGTGTTCCCTGCCTGAGCATGATGCACACGGCTCTTGCTCCTATTGGACTTCAGTCCTTTTAAGTTTTTAGTCTTTTAGCTAATTAAGTGAATGAACCCCCCCCCCCGCCAAAAGGAAGCCAAGATGTCCGCTCCACATTTAATTTTTTTTACTTTTCGCCCCTGATCTTTGCTAAATTGCATTCATCTTGGAAGGAGATCACTCACTCCTTCACTCCCTCTTTTTCTTTTTCTTTCTGATTTAGATTTCACCCCACTTAGAAATTGGTTGGTTTGTTTTCGGTTCCAAACAAACCGGAAAACAATGGGCAGTCTATTATTTAGAAAGGATTTGGAGGGTCTGACTAACACAAATTTTACTCTTTGTTTTTTCCCCTCCATGCCACATTGATTAAATTATTGTATATAAACGACTTTATTTATTTTCAATAAAAATTTTTAAAAGATTTAGGAAATTTAAGTAAGACGGCCCTTAGAGTAAATGTGGTATTATGGTGATTGATTATTGTAGCTTAGAGTAGGATAGACACTTTTTAGGTATCGTCATCATCATCATACCATATGTATCCGAAGATTCTATTATACGCATTGATTTCCCCGATATTTTGTAGTCAGAATTCTTTCTAGAAAGGCATCAGGTGCTTACAGGAGGAACCATGAGAAGGTTGCCAATATCCTAACTTTTTTTTTTTTTTTTTTTTTTTTTTACAAAGGAGTCCCCGCTTATCAAGGCCCGAGGGCCACTCGAGGATAAGGATTAATGAGTGTACAATGGCTAAGGGGAACATGTCAGTCATGGAGAGTAGTGGAAATTTGATAAATTTGATTACTTAAGGGGATGGCTCATCAAGAATTTGTTTACGTTGGACTTAAAGACAACGATATTGTAGTCAGTTGGAAAGCAGGAAAACGGAACAGAGTTTCACAGGCGTGCAGTTCTTAGAAAGAAGTTTTGTTGATAGAATCTATGTTTAGGTTTAGGCACAGATAAAGAGTGTGAGAAATTATTGATAGTGATTTCAGCCGGGGGGGGGAGCCATAGATTGGAGCTCAGATGAGCACTTGCCATGAAAATAACAATAAAGTAGAGACAGGCTCACACCGTCTCTTTTGTGGGGAAGATGTTCCAGAGAAGAGAAAAGGGCATCCCCCACTAGGCTACAAAGTCTATTTTGAACTCTATCAAGGCAGGATAAGCTTCATCTAGCAGCTCCTGCCCAGATGTGGCAACAGTACTCCATCCTTGGATGCACTTGGCTCTTATACATGTAGAAAATTGCATCAGCAGTGAGATGAAAATGATTTTTGTGAACCAAACTGGATTCGAACTTGAAACACCTAGATGGTCAATCCATGTCATTAACCACTTCACTATGGTCCCCTCCTTTCGGTACAGTGACAAAAGATGATCATGGATCCCCATTTTCTGACACTTTCAGATGGCCTTGTGGCTAATTTGTTTAAAATTTAAGATTTTTTTATGTTTTCTGTGAATAAGTAATTCAAAGCGTAGTATCTGTTCTCCCACAACATTAGCACCATTTGAAGTTTCCATGTAATTATCTCCCTTGAAAAGAAATTCAAAATGTGGACAGACATACAAACAGAAAGTGCTGTTTATATTGTAAGTGGATGTGTTCTTTGAGTGGGAAATAACTTAGCAACAGTAATGTTTACTTATGTCCTTTCTTTTCTTTATCTGTTGATGTTAAGTAATAGATACCTAACAGATATATTTAATGCTTTGTTGAATAAGATTGCTTTACACCCCCCCCCCTCATAATACACATGTACACTGTACATGTGCTACATTTTATTCATGTATTAATTAATCAAAATTCAATTAAGAAGCAAGACGTTCCATTAATTATTAATACAATTAGCTCAGAAAATGAGGGAAGATAACACAATCAGGCCAGGATGAAAAAAAAAATGTTAAAAAAGTGTCAGAATGCATTTTTATTTTTTTATGCTTTGCTTTCTTCATTTCTTTTTTTTTTTTTTTTAAAGAAGCAAAAACTCCAAATGGAAAAAAATCTGCTTGATTTTTCTTTTCCGGATTTTTGTTTTGCTTTTTCAAATTTAAATGTTTATTTCTCTATTTTATTTTATTTCGGCTTACACAATTTTAAGAATAATAGAACAAAACTAATTGGCCGTTAATTAGGAAGAACAAAAAGAGATTTGTGATCTTGTTAAAATATAAAAGACAACTTCTTTTTTTTTTTAAATATGGCGGCTTCTATCTAAATGTAGATAAGAAAATGAATCTTGTGTTAGTTCAGTAATGATTTTAAGAAAATGGAGAAAATTAAATATATAAATAGAGAGAAACTTGAAGTTATATGCAACCCTAAAAATAATGATTTTCTCAAGGAGGATTTTGCATGAGAATTTCTTAGGAAGTCCTAAATAAATGAAATGGTTCATTTTTTATTCGTTCATTCCAATTTTTTTTTAAGATTGTCGCCAATTTATTAATTCGGCTTCATAACCTTTTCTTTTAATTAATTTTCTCATTTTAAATTAAAATTCAATAGAAACCTCCTTTTTGTAACTTTTTCATTGAAAAAAAAACAAGTATCATTTTATGTCATCTTTAAAAGAAATATATAAATAAAAAATAATAAAGTTGATATTTAAAATAACGATATCTAAATTTCTAAATTGTTATCTAGAATCATCTGTTTTTATTTAAAAAAAACAAAAAACAAAAAAAAAACGATTTCTTTTTTATGTGTATCAATGATTTGAATTCTTTTTCCAAATTCCAAGAAAACTGTCCTACTTTATAGATAAATCTATTAGGTTGGCAACTAAATTCTTGCTGTTTTTTTTTTAATCTACATTTTTTAAAAGTGTAAATAAAAACTAACAACTATTTAATCATTAATGTATTCTCTATCCATGTTCACAACTTTTTTCCCAACTTTCAACAAGGTATAGTTACATTGAAATGATGAATAAAGGTTCTTGATCCCAAAGGACAATTGAGGTAGCAGGGTTAGTCTGCAGAGCGGGGAGGGGTAAGGATAATATGGGAAGAAACGATAACGATGGATGAGAGAAAAACGGTCAGAAATCGGTTAGTTTGGATGTCAATTTCTCAAAAACCATCCAACATGTGGCAGCATGTAAAATGTATGTTAAACTGACGACGACGATGATGATGAAGAAGAGGATGAGAAATAATAATAATATATACTAGCACGATCTATGTCCTAGCGTTGCCTGAGAAAATGAAGGAATCCAATAAACTTCCGATTCCACCAATAAACTTCATATAAATAGTTTTAGTTGATGTTTTTTATGGGGTTTCTCTATTTTAGCTGCCTTTAATCTATTTATTTTAGATAAGACTAGATAGCAAAATATATAATTCAATGAAAAATGCTAAAAATTTCATTAAAATTTGATAATATAACTATGTTATCAAAGAGTAAATCTATAACAAAGCAAAACTTATCAAGATAAGAAAAGCTCAACACTATTAAGAGGAGCAAACAATTTTTTTACATATATTTACCGATTTCCGATTTACCCTTATATGTTGTACCTACTTTTAATTACTATTTACCATATCATCCTTTTCCTTCCTTCTCATTTCATATCTAAATGTAATTAAGCCAGTTTTTTTCTGTATTTGCATAATTCTGGCCCTTTCCTCTTCTGATGAGAAGAATTATTGCAAATTTCAAAATTCCATAGATAGATCTAAAAAGACGTATCAACGCATATACAACAGAGAAATGGCAAACCTACTGGAATGAACACCCTTACAATAAACTTCACGAAATCATACCAAAAATCAAAAAACAAGAACAAAATACGAAACTAAACAGAAAAGAAGAAGTCAAACTAACAAAAATAAAAATAGGCCATGCTCACTTAATCCACTCATATCTCCTAAAAAAGAAACCCAACCTATCTGTATACCTTGTCAAACACCACTCACAATCAAACACATATTAATTGAATGTACTGATTTTGTAACCGTAAGAAATTGATTCTACAAAGAAAACAATCCCCACACCATACTCTCATATCTTAAAAAAATTGGACTTTATAAAAAAAATTAAGAAGAACCCTTTATACAACGGTCCTGGATATGACCTAAAACTATATCCGATGGTGAGGCCCTCACCTTGCCAGCCTTAGGGAGTGTGGAGCCACCCTTTAATTGCCATTCCTCCCAGGTCCACTCTGACCCGGAGTGGTAGTACCTGTTAGGGTCCGAACTATGGGTTAAATAGAATCTGACTTAAAAAAAAATATATATATATACTCCATTAAAAATCGTTCCTCAAAATAACTAGATTCGGCATTAAATAACCTGAAAAAGGTGGATATGCCGTAAAACAAAAACAACCAACCAACCAACCAACCAATTATTGCTTCGAAATGCCATGGCGTAAAGAGTTTTTTCTTAATTTTTCCCTTTTTATTTTTCCTTAATATTCTGATGATATAATAAAGTTATATATAACTCTTATTCCTCATTTCTCTTTTAATATTATTAAAATTGGATTATTCTGAGATATTTTAGTGATTAAAAACAATTGACCTATTTTTTTTATTAGGGGATCACTTCTTATTAAGGCTCAGAAGCCACTTGAGGATAAGAGTTATCTCAGTTATTATTGGTAATGCTAAAAATTGGGTAGGATTTGATTATTTAAAAGGATGGCTCAACAAGAACTTGTTTACATTAGGGTAGAAAACGATTATGCTGTAGATAGTTGAGAAACAGTTCCACGATATTGTGTTCCACAGACGGGCAGTTCTGGTAAAGAAACTTTTCTCATGGAATTTTCGTTTTAATTTCAAGCACACATAGAGAGTAAGGAAAATTGTTGATAGTGGTTGTAGCTAAACGGGTGTTGTTTACAAAGACTAGTCCCTTAGACCCCTTTCCTCATATAATGGATTATAGCGACTGGAGGAGGGGATGATTCCCTAGTGCCGGCACTGGGGAAGATACGTTATTAGTCCAAAAGCTTTTCATTACAGATATCTTACAAATGGGAATCCATTATATGTTTTTATATAAATGGGGAATCTTAATACAGCTGGAGTATCAGTTGATAAATCAGCTGACCAGTCAATAATTATTTTCCTTTGTAGCTACGATACTTGTTTAATTGATGTCTGAACAATCGAGAACTCCAAGTGAGTGGATGCATTCAGGGAGGGGGGCGGTGGAGCAGATGATCAGACTATTGGGTAAATTGGAGAGATATTTTATGAAAGCCTCTTCAAGAATCTTCAGCCAAATTTGCAGGCCTTCGCCCAGAACAGCTGTTTGGCCAGCGACGATACATATGGAACAAATGTTTGCACACGTCAGTTCTGCCCACTTATATTTGCTATAAACAGTCGCCTCAATCTATATACTTTTTTATTTTGTTTATTTTATTGAGTAGAATAGTCTGGAAGTATTTCAATTACCCCCCTGCCAGGGTAAATAGTGTCGGGGAGTATTGATTAAGCCATCTGTATGTTGATAATCTAATATCAGAGGACAATTTGGCAAACTGTATTTTGGCGATTGTCCGTGTATTTGTTGTATTGATTTATAGAAAGGAAGCGATAGAGGCGGGATGTGGAGAGTTTCCGGGTGAGTGTCTGGTCGAGGTGCAGACCTTGTCGAAAATTTGAGAATGTGGCGTTAAGAAGGACGTGAGAGTTTGTGTGTGAAGGTGATTGGTTGGACTGTATGCAGACATTTTGAAGAAGGGAGATAAGTGTAAAAGTGAATGATTATTTTTTTGCAGTAAGCAATAAGTTGTATATTCATGATCACTGATAAAGACTGGATGATCGGACAGTTATTTTTACAGGTTTACCAATGATGATGATGTTCATCATCATCATCATCATCATCATTATGGATGCAAAATTGTATGATAAATATGGGAAACGGCATTGAGAAATTGATTACAGGCAAAAGAGAAAAATGCTGTAAATAATAATAAATATTTAACGTCTACAAAACTACTGTACACAACACTATATATATATATATATATATATATATATATATATATATATATATTGAGTAAAACGATTCGAAAGGAAAAAAAACAAAGTCAACTCGATTGTACGATCGTTTCGGAAAAGATGTTCATTTTAGTGAAATTCGCAATAAGTATTGACAATAATTTGACAAAAGTTTTGTCCTTTAAAACATAGTCTCCTCATCAGCAAAAATGGGGGGGGGCAAGAAAGGTTATATATCTACAGTACAATGGGTACTGTTTTCTTTTAAAAGTATCAATACATTTACTAATACATTAAAATAAACTCTGCTCTTTAGACTCCAGGTTTAATTCACTCTAAAAAATATTTTATATATATATATATATATATATATATATATATATATATATATATATATATATATATATATTAAATTGTAATTCAATGAATTTAAAAAAAATTCTCATTGAAATAAAATGAAGTGGTTGAGTTTCATATCAAAGAATTTGTATTAATCTAAGCAAGACAAAGAATGCTTTAGAAAATTAATCTCCTTAATCTATAGGGTTTCGATGTCTACCATCTCATCAGAGGAGAGAAAATCCTCTTTTCTCTTTTAATATTATTAAAATTGGATTATTCTGAGATATTTTAGTGCTAAAGTCAGTGAGACATGGAAAGTCAAAGTCAAAATGATAAATTTATCTATCTTGCATATCGAGCAATTCTTGTTTAGATGGGATAAGTTATAGAATATTACTGCCAGTAATATTTTGTAAACCTACAATCTCACGTTTCCATGACAACTGATTGTTAATAATAACTATTCTGAAGAGTATATATATATATATATATATATATATATATATATATATATACACACTCTTCAGAATATATATATGTATATATGTGTGTGTATATATACACAATAAACTTTTTAGCTCATTTAAACAGGAAAAGTTATAGCCCGTTGACTTAGAATGAGTGCTTTATACCAAATTAATGGTTGAATACGATTAAATTTATGCTCATTTTTCTATTAAATACTAATCACTATTAATCCCTGACCGTGCATTGAACGGATAATATAATACTCGCTACACCTTATTAAAATGAAGGTCCATACAAAATTTCAGACAGATCGGCTCAGTAATTCCCCCCCCCCAAAAAAAAAGTGAGAGTAAGTGTGGCATTACGGTGGCTAATCCCTTTAAATCCTTAACTGTGAATTAAACGAATACAATAACATTTAGTTCACTGCATTTTATCATAATAAAGGCCCATACAAAATTTCAGCCAGATGGACTGAGTAGTTTCTGAACAAAAATGGAACGGATAGACAGACAGACTAAGAGAAACATTATATAGATGGCACTGAGAAATTGACTACAAACAAAATAAAGAAGAAATGCTATTACAAATAATAAATACTACAAGCCTCCAAAACTACTGTGCACAATTGCACGAGATTCAGCATGAAGAACCCTCGGGATTTTCAGTGTATCACTGGAGGTTAAAATTATATTACTACTGCTTCTACTCCAACCTATATTTTGGCCAATTTCTATTTAGAGACAAAGAATGTTCTATGATCAGGAGTTTATAGTGCAGCATAGTTTATATTAGATTGGTGCAAAAATGATGTCGTTTTTTGATGTTCAACTCAGCGTCAAAAAACAACATTATTTTTACACTAAGCTAATTCAACCTATAACCACATCTTTTAATAGTAGAAAATAGACGTTATATTTACTTTCAACAGCCTCATAACTCTCGCATCCCTTATTTTGTCTTTTAGTTCTCACATTCTACGAGTAATGTTTCAAACAAAAAGGGGAAGAATTGTTGTTTTCTTGGTAGGAATCATCTATCCATCTAGCACTTATTGTTGGTGGTTTTCTTTTTGTTTTTTTTACCTTATTTTTTAGTATTTCTTAGCTCTTTACATCAAGTGGTTTCATGCCTTGTCTAGGACGATTTCCATAAAAAATTTTAATGCCAAAAGTAATTCTGGGGAAAGCAGAGGAGAATCAATGCAAGTTCAACCACCCATATTACTACTTATAATAAACCATTTAAAACTTCCGGTAGATTTATACTTAATTGAACATGAGCATTTTTTGGAATGCAAGATATGTTATAGTGGGTACTAAAATATTTCAACTACTAATACTAATAACAATTGTAAACACTTAGAACATCCAACACCATTAACTAGCATTGAACCAACTAAAAACGCCTTGGGATGATGGATGTAATAATATTAAGAAATCTAATTATGATGATAAAATAAGGTCTTAACACCCCTTTGGGTTTGAGCACCCATTTTTTCTTATCTGTATATTAATACACTAGTACCATACGTCTGCCTGCCTATGATCAGAGGATTTATGATATAACTAAAACTACAGCACAAGTTAATTTTAACTCGACAGAGGTACTTTTTTGTTTTTAATTTTCGAAAGAGTTATACTAGTGTAAAGGGAAGACAATCCAAAACGATTGCTTCTTTTCTAACCAAACTTTTCTGGTAATTCAAAACAAGTTCAATAAACTGACGAAATATCACAACAGAAAACGTTAAATAACGAATAATTGAATTTAATTGAAATCGTTAAAAAATTAGCAACAATATTTAAAAATAAATTAAAAATTTACTAATAAATTTTAACATGCTATATTTCCAAATAATTATATCTAAAACAAATAATTTTTTATCATGCACAAATAAAATATAACATGAAATTAATGAAATTTATTTTTTATATAAAGTTTTATTTTTTTTTTCTTTACGAAAAAAATAAATGCCTTCAATTAAATAAAAGTCTTAAAAATTGTAGTAGTCATTTTGGATTATTTTCCTTCTTCTCTAAGATAACTCTTCCAAAAATGAAAACCAAAAAAGGAGAAAAAAAAACTTCTGATGAGTTAAAATCAACTTGTGCTAACTACTAATAAACTCTTTCAAAATTTGATGAGATGAGAATTGATAATCTTGACTTTTTTATGATTTATTATTATTATTATTATTATTATTATTATTATTATTATTATTATAACAATGTTTCAGTCAATATAACCTCTGACCTCTTTCAGTCGCTCCTTTCTGAACTCAGGAATCCTTGTAAAACTTAGGAACCTGTATGAAACTTCGAATTGAACTCTAGTAGATTGTTCTCGTTCTATTAGCCATTACTAGGTTAATTATTATGTTGCTCTTGGTAGCCTGTAAATTCATGAGAAGGGGAAGTGTAGTATCTATTATCATTGAAATATCCTCCTATGTATTACCTCCTCCCTTTTTGGTGAGTATCTGTTCCATTGTCAAGAGACCACCCTTCCAGGCATTACCTCCTTCTTTGAATAATTGAGCATTGAAAAAGTGGTAAATTATTCTGGAATAGTACAATAAACTGAATTGAGTATTAAAAAGAAGTAACAGTATAGCTTGCGTTTCTGATGGATAGATTTTTTTTTTTTTTTTTGCGTTTCTGATGGATAGATAACAAATTTCCATTATTTTTAAGAGATGGAACTTAAAAAAAAAAGTCAAAAGTACATTAGCTTGTCTCACTTGTTCTTGTAGGACATTGTGACGATGAAACGGGGGTTGGTAGTGCAGAACCTACTAGATTGGAGACTCTATTTTGGACCCTGTCTAAAAGGGAGAGACCAGTGATAAAAGTACTAGCCCAAATTTGGCAACAATACTCAATTCATGGGCAAATGGTGATTTTTTTAGAGATATACTTTAGATATATACAGTATACGTAGAGATATATGTAGATATACTTTAGATATGTACAGTATACTTTTATGTATGAATAATTTTCTAGCATGGTAGAGAGAGTCCGCCTTCTTTAAAGCAGTTTTAGAAATGTCCTCAATATATTTATTCCAATTCACGTTGCCTGTAAATGTTAACCCTTTATGACCTGAATTATGATGTAGATGATTAAAAAGATATTCATTGTTAACTTTAGATGGTGGTATACTGAATGTAAGTAATGGACAGTTGCAATCTGGGGGTATCTGGCATCTACCTAGATACTGAACATAATAGATAATACGTACAAAGCGTGTTTGAGTCAATTCCCACTTTACTTATGCTGTTATATTCGTTTATTTACGACTGAACGAATTAGTTGAACTAGGTCATAAAGTGTTAAGCGGAAGAGTTGAATGATGAGCTCTCAGATACAGTATTATTTGTCATGGCAATCAGTGGTTGAAGAGGTTTTAGGTAGTTGTTCAAGAAAATAAACCTAGTCTTAGAAGTATTAAATGTTATCATCCATTTACGGTCTCATTCTAGTACAGACAGAAGGTCTATTGCATTGGATACGCATACATTCGTTTTTCCCTCATGTCTATTATAAAGCATGGTTTTCAACAAATATATGAGGTGCCTTCAATAAGTTTCCAGACTTTTTCCATATGAGCGCTTTTATTGATAGCACACACATAAAACTCTAGTCTCCTTCAAAGTAATCTTCTCCAGCTGCAATGCACTTCTTGTACCGTTCGAACAACTTCTGGAAGGCCCCATGGAAGTCGTCTTGTGTGAGTGTGGCAATGACCCTCATCACAGCCTCTGTCATCTCCTCACTTGTCACATAATGACAACCTCTAAGGTTTTCCTTGAGCTTAGGAAAAAACTAAAAGTCACAGAGAGCAAGGTCTGGACTATAAGATGATGCCCATCTTGGTCAAATAGTCTGTGATAAGGATGAAGTTGTGGACTGTACCTTTAGGATAAACTTTATGCAAATCTTCCGCATCTTCAGTTTCTCACAAATATTTGCGTGTACAGTTCCAACACTGATATCAAACTGTGCACTTATTGTCTCTATAGACACATGACGATTCTTATCTATGAAATTCTTTATTTGGCCAATCAAGTCTGGTGTTCTGACTTCCTTATTCTTCCCACACCTCTCATCATCAGACTCCCTGCCTTCCTTGAATCTTTTATGCCACTCAAAAACTGATGCTCGATTTATGCTAGATGGTCCAAAAGCAGTCTGAAGCATTCCATACGTTTCTGTGGCATTGTTTTTCAAGTTTAAAACAGAATTTTATTGCATATCGTTCTTCTAAAGTTTCCTCACGTCCAGATTGCATTTTTGAAATTCACCAGCTGTGACAATCAGGCTTTAGTGTATTCCAATTTCTGCTGTACCTTTCATTTGAACCTGAAATCATAAAAGTTGGTTAGTCATCTCATAATATATATAGCAAAAACATACTGGATTTTCAAGAGTCTAAGACAATTTTAAATGCCTGTACAAAAAACGTCTGAAAACTTATTTAAAGCACCTCATACTTTTCAGAATTTTAGGGTTCCTCGGGAACCCAGATTGAGAAATCCTGCTTATGAGTTTTGCTAGAAATTGAACACCGCCAAGTTTACTTTCCACGCCGGTAACCTTTACGCTACTTTTATCTCTATAATATGGATACACGTAGATAAAATAATAATCTTAAGTTTCCCCTTAATGAAGCGTTTTGATAATTTCCGGCCTGTTAACTTCATTCCTTTTTAATTCCGTTGATTAATAATCTCTAATTATTTTTTTTTTTTTCTTATTTATTTCTATCTTTGGTTTAACAAATTTTACTCTGCTTTAGATAGGGAAGCTGAAGTGGTGCTGGTATGGGCACGATAAGATTAAATATTTCCTCTTTACCCCTTCTGCTTGTATCATGTACTCAAATTGGTTAATTTTCTTATCGTTTTCCTCTTGCCTCACAGAATCTTCTCTTCCAGTTCTTACCTCCCTGCCTGGAAAAAAAATGGTTTTTGCTGCCAGTGCAGAGGAAAGATAATATCCGTTTGGTTGTTTGGGGTGGTGTGGGTATATCGTGTTGGTAAATGCACTCAGCAGGCAGAAGGTGAGAAAGTGATTCAGGAATGAAGAATATTTCTTGGAGATTTTTTTCTTCCCAAGAAATGGTAACTTAAAGTCAATGCCAATATATTTGTTAGATGTTTTTTCTGTGATATTCTATCGGTTTCTATTTGGACTATAGCCATCTTGGATTTTGTTCTTCATGGTGGCTGGAGTATGAAATGATAACCACGAACAGCATAGACTTTTTTCACTATATATATAATAAAGACCAATGTGCATATATTTGTATATATTTGCTTCTCCACAAAAGCAAAATGTGACACAAGATCATTTTTAATGTGGGAGAAAAATCAGCTCCCCAAAAAGGGGCACTCTAGAAGTAGTTAAAAATAAAAATTGCCTTAGCATAGAAGGGTTTCCGCTAAATTGACTAAGGACAAATTAACTCAAGTGTAACATCAGAACAGATATTACACTGTGATCTTAGCCTTTGTTTGTATATATATTTGCATAAATATATATCCACCATGTCACACATAGTCTCTGAATGATAGCATTTCAAGTTGTGAGGGGAAGCAAGGATGCAAATAGCAAGTCAGACAACCCTCAATGTCGAGAATGAATTTGAGACGAAATCTCCACTATAAATAAAATGTCAACGATCGGCCATCAGATATGGTGATATCAATAATTTAGATATGAAAAATTAACTTCTTGACTTATTTCTATGATTTTATATTAATATTAATGTTTTTTGCTAGAGAGAATAAATTAGTATTTAAAATATTATATTATTAATTCGACCCGGTTGCTCCATAATAATCGCTGTTAATTTTTTTCCTCAAAGTGCCTTCATAGTACAAAATCGATTTTGCAATCTAGTGGGAGATTATCTCTTTTGCTTTCTACTATCTCTTTCTCTACACTACCATTATTTTCACGGAAGGTTTTTGACTAAGTTCCAATATCTGTCCCTTTCTTGTAAGATTCACAGCAAGAACTCTTCCTACAACAATTCATTTTGTACATAATGAAAGCCAATCAAGTGTTAAATTCATTAAAGGCTGGTTCAATCGACCCAGGTTGAATGCCATCACAAATCTAAGTTCATGGAAGCAGTTGATCCACAAGGCTCATGTAGGGTTTGGGTATATAAAAAAAAAAAGTATGAATAATGAATACCATGGTCTATATGCAAACTTTTTTCTGAGCTCATAAAAATTTTTGGAACCATACAAATTGTTTTGTGATTACTGCATCCCAAACTGACGGATAGACAGTGGGGGATAAAAGAAAGATGGCCAGTCACGTGAGGGTCAGAAAATAGATAGACATCCATTTTAATGAGAGTTTGCTTTAAGCTGAGTGCATTTGTTTACAGTGTAATACCAGGGGACATTCGGTATGTACGGCATAATCATGTTGGCACACCTGTTTTCATCAAATCATTAAGCAACGTTGAGCCTGGCTAGTACCAGATGGGTAACCATTTGGGAATTATAGGTGCTGTATGTGTTCTCTACTTATCTCGGCATTGTTTCCAGCCATCATAAACCTCCACTTGCCACTGATATTTAACAATGCTGACTCAGAAGAGGTGTGGTTCGAGATAGTCTGTTAAGACTGAAGAAAGCCACCGATATTGTTAGGAAAGGTTCCTAAACTAGCAACTTCTGTTAAATTAAGCATTTACAATAATGTTTTTTAGCAATAAATATCTACCCCTTTCGAAATTTGAATAAGGTTATTTAAAATCGTAATGTGTAAAAAAAAACAACAGTTTTTACTTTGGTGGGGTGAGGTGGGGTAGGGAAGGGAAGGGAAATGACCTATGGGTAAAAAAGCTTGATTACCACACTGGCTATCGAGTTTCAAATCCCAGCTTGGAACTTCTCCATGTCCAGCCACACTGAGGAGCCATGATACAGTAAAACAGCTGTGGATGATTACATATGGATATAGAAGAAGTTAGTTACATCTTTTGAACACATTATTTCGTAACGTTAAATTTGAAAATTGTTGTTAACGTAAAAAGCGCTTATGAGTATGTGTGAAAATAGCAGCAGCAGCCAGAGGATAGATGGCTAGCGAAGGTATCAGCAGCAGCAGCAGTATTTAAACACGTATGCAAATTAGCAAGTGTGCACAGGCTTGTATCACAAGAAAAAGAAAAAAGGACAGCATGTGGGCGAGGAGAGAAGAAAAGTGCGTGCCTGGCGAGAGAGATGTTTGGCCCCATGGTGGCAGCGAGAGACTTTTAAGCTGGTGACGAGACAGCAGGGTTTTATTAATCCATCGGCAGACGGAATGAACAGTAAAAAAAACAAAAAAAAAAAAAAAAACAAGCATTCTTTGGAAAGTAATGACAATAAATGCCTTTTGCTAAAACAGAAAAAAAAAACTGAGTTGGATTTATTGATTTTCGTTTGTTTGTTCCTTTGCGATGGTACCAGACAATGTGAGGGTCCGATAGAGGTTTGAATTGTAATGAACACATTTCAAGCGTAACAGCCACATTACATTAAGAGGTGATGGTTAACCTTACAAAATATTGCTTTAAAAATGTGACTTCTTCAATTCAATTTTTGCGCACACATCGGATTTTACTTTAATGTAATCGATATCAGACATACAATTTTTCTCTTATAGGAGCCACCACCTCTGGACAACACCAACAAGATGAGGAAAAATAAAAGTGAAAAAAAAATACGAAGTTTACTTGTATGCTTAGGGTGGATGCCACGGAAAGTCTCAGAAAAGAAAAATTTTAATTGATTTTTTCACTTTATAAATATTATACAGCATTACTCGTTTTTTTGTTTTTGTTTTCTTAAATTCCAATGCTTCCCATTCATGAGTTGAGCTGTCTAGTATGAGGAGATAATGGTTCCCACCTATCATAAAATTACATTATTCTTCTAAATCTGAATCAAGTTCTCCAGAATCGTAATTTGCAAAAAGAAAAAAATAATTTCTTCCGCTTTTATGGAATCTAGAGGAAGCCTATGCTTGACTTCCACAGTGGCGGACAGGTGTCAAATTAACCGAAAAGAGTTCATGAAAAAAAAAAAAAAAAAAAAAAATGTTTGTATTATTTGCATTATTCAGACTACTGTTCTCATCTTCAGTGTTATTTGTACATGGTCACTGTAACCTGCGACCTTCTTCAAGTGTATCTTGTCAAACTCAGGAATCCTTTTGTTTGAATTCGGAAATCTGCCCAGAATTTCAAATGGAAGCTCTTATTTAATGAATGAATGTAGTACGCTTTCATTCCATCAGCCATGACTGGAACAAGAGTATGCTACCCAGGGGGATTAAATAGAATGTTCTGTTTGAAATTTTGTGCAGGTTCCCGAGTTCGATAGAAAGAGTCATGAGTTCGGCAAGAGACATCTGAAGAAGTTCAACGTCGGTAACATCGGGCAAAACGTTGTACAAATAACAGTTGAGATGAGAACAGTAGTCCAAATAATACACATTAACAATCCTCATCTCAAGAATTAAAAAAAAAAACGAAAAAATGTCAAAAACCGTCCTCATAAGTACATCTAATTCATTATATTCAGTAGTTTCAATCCTCTTATAATATTCTTCATTATTCACATGACAATGCATCAATCTCATTAACACTTATCCTCAAATGACTTTTAGCCTTGATAAGTGGTAACTTACTAATAAAATTATTATCATTATTATTACTTTTTGTTTTTACTCACCTCCACCTCAACCACTTAGACATAAGGGGCTACTAATTGGGATCATGTCTAAGAAAGATTAAGGTGTTGGTTCACGTTACATTTGAACTTCTGCATATCAGTACAGTGTGGGAAGCAGGTAGCAGGAAGGGAATTCCGAAGTCTAGCTGTTCTAGAGAAGTAGCTATTTAAGTTGAAAACTTTCTGACATTTAGGGACCTCAACAGTGAAGGGGTGTGATTTTGCTGCCAAGCGGGTTTGTCGGGGATATGTACGTCGAGGGGGCACATTTTTTTTTAATAGACATATATATTGTTATTGCTTATATTTACTAGCTGATATACCCACTAGTAAGCCCATCCATTCGAATTATGTTACATTATAATAATATAAATGTGTTTGTGTTAAGAAATCATTATAAAAATAGAATCTTCAGAGAAACGGAGTTGCGTTATTTGTTAAACTCAATCCCTGGAAGAAGGCATATTTTAAATAGGCTTGATGGTAGTAAATGCACCGTAGTTGTAGTGTGCATAAGATCTTCTGGCCTTTGTCCATAGGAGAACCTTAAGAAAGAAAATAGTTATGGAAATTTTGTCGGGATCTATTCTGCAACTAATTCTTTTACTCATCTTCACCCCAAAACAAGGCATGCTGCCACTTGGACGTAAGGGGCTACTAATTGGGGATATGTACGTCGAGGGGGCACAAGTGCAATGAGTTCATTAGAGCACATTCCATTAAAATACTTGTAACACAGGCACAAATTATATATATATATATATATATATATATATATATATATATATATATATATATATATATATATATATATATATATATATATATATATATATATATATATAAACTGTGTTCTTTTTTATGTGTTTAGCAAGTTACATTTAAACGCTACCGCAGGGCCTTTTCAATGAGAACCTTGTTTATCTTCAATCTCGTTAAGTTAAAGATATTTGCTCTTATTCGTTTGTACGTTGGTCACTGGGACTTTTTTTTATGTGTCCGAATCATTAATGGCCTTGTCAGAATGTAAATTAAATGATTTGTTCATAGACCGACTGGCAATATGTCTGTTTGTACGCGTGCTCGCACGCACGCATCTCTTTAGATTTTTGTCAATAGTTTGTTGAATGGTTTGCCTACGATTTCTGAAAGGTACTCGCACTGGTTATCGCTATTGATGTCCAATTATGCCTGTAATAGATTTTCATTGGATTGGATGCTTTCTTTTTTTTTTTTTTTTTTTTTTTATTTTACGAAAGCTGTGTCAATTTTCTGTCTGCAAGTCCTACGGAAATGCTAATATTTACCGTTGCTTGATGAGGTGAGTTTTATGAACTTGTTGCCTCTTCCGATGTATTAACTTGCCTCTTAGCTTTATCCTCATATTTTTTCATCTATTTACACAAACACACGTACACATACCGCAACTTTATAAAGTTAGGTATGTTTATATATTTCCGTGTATAAGATTCACTCGTAACCTAATTAACCGATCCTTATGAATTTTAAAACGCGGCTGCTAGGCATGAAAGAATCCACATGTTCGCTACATTTAGTTTAATTTCATCATCATCAGCAGCAGCTCTGCTGTTTTAACAGCGTCGGCGACTACAGCAATCCAAATTGTAGAACCATGGTAATCTCCCGAAGACAAGTAAAGACGGTAATTTCATGTTGCTTTCCGTCTTGATTCGTGGGTGTATCTGCCTCTGTGAGTTAAACGCACCCTCAGATGCTAACCTGAAAATTTCTATGATTCGGCGCGGTACATAAAACGCCTAGACTTCCCAAATGGTCACCCATCTGGTACTGGTCATGCTTATCGTTGCTTAACTTCGGTGATTTGATGAGAGCCGGTGTGTCAACATGATTGTGCCATTTAATTTAGTTTAAAAAAAAAGGATAAAAAAAGATTTTAAAAAAAAGGATAAAAACCTTCGTTAAAATTAAGATGACTGATATTTTGTGAAACTTTAACAAGAAGTATTGATCATCAATTAATAAATATTTCTCAAATTTCAGTTACTTTGATTAATTTTAAAGTTTTTCTACGGTGTATAATCTGGACACATCCTCTCATTTGAAAATTCGAATATATCAGATTTGTATTGGATTTGATTCATAATGATATAAAACAGCAAGTAAGCAAGATTCCCTGGATTTCAATTTCTTCTCAAGACCTCTTAAGCTTAAGCCTTAATTTTTAAACATTTTCTAAAATCACGTAATGAATTTTAATCGAATTTGCAATAAGGATTCAGTTATACCCAGTTAAAATACTTCCTAACTTCCGGCATCGCGCTACCGGAAGTGGTAACAAGGCAAATCAGTTCCTTCGCTTTTTTTTTCTCGTGCGCCTATACCTCCCCTGTGTACGTACTCTTTTTTTTAATTACATTTTTCCGATCGTTGTTTTTTTTTATTATTTAATTATCATTGAAAAGCTTTTTCAGTCTTATTTTAATTAAGAATTATTGAAATTAGTTATATTTTTTTAGAATTATTGAAAACATTTTTAAAAATCTTTTAAAACTATTTTGAGAATATTATGTATTGAATACATTATTTTTTATGATGTTTAAAATGTTGTCATTTTGATTTCAATAATTTAATGTGTTATTTTGATTTCAAATAATGTCATTTGTTATTTTCATTTCAATAATTTTATTTTTATATTTTCATAGACATATATTTATTATATGAATCCAAATAAAAAACTTTTATTTTTAAAATTCAAAGAAAAACTTTTATTTTTATAATTTCATAAACATGTATACTCTATATAATTTTAAATAAAATAAAAACTTTTAATTTTTTATTTTTATTACAAGTGCAAATAATGACTAATTGTGTATACAATAAAAATTAACAAAAATGTACAGATAAAAATAATCTGTATATTTTTGTTGATTCTGTAACGTACAAGTCAAGAAAATTTGTTTCATCTTGGTGCAGGACTTTGGTTTTAATTGTGGAGAGGTATTGTCACCATTTCTGGTTAGATCAAACTAAGTATATATTCTAGTCGGTCATAATAGACTATCCTTCTAAGTAATAGCTCATTTTTATGGGTTGGAGGGGGGGGGGCTTCTGGCCTGTTCAAGTATCTGCCCTGGTCGATTATTAAAAACTATCCTCTCAGATAATTATCCCTTCTTTATAACGAGGAAGGGGTTATTGGAGATAATGCTTTCACAAAGGAATGGCAATAGGACTGATCACGGCAAATGGCCTTGCGTTTGACTTTTCTGTAGTCAGAGGCAGATAAATAAAATATTTATATTATAGATTTGATTTCATTTAATGATTTTGTTGTCAAACGGTTACATATAGGGTATACATTTTGACAAATGAGGGCTTAGTTAATCTTTAACGTCTATATGCATGAAATGCAAATCAATCATAGTGATAAGTCTGCTGGAAGACAAGCCCCGTGAAGATGAGGATTCTGTGTTGCACAGACAAGGGAAGATGGGCTGGGAATGAATGAATGAATGAATGAATGGATGGAGGCTCTGCTGCTCTGACATGTACTCAGCTCAACCTAACCTAACTTATTTACTGTCGTCGTCAAAGAATTAAAAATAGAGAAAAGAAGAAAGAATATTTTGGGGGTGGGGGATCCAAACCTTTAAAAAGAAAAGGAAAGAAGAGAAGGCAAATAATAAGTAAAATGCAATAAAATTTTAAGGTGAACATATACGACACATCCCCCTTTCTCTTATTTTTTTTTATTATTTAATATTTAAAAAAAAAACTATAATGATTATTATTTACAAGAAAGTCTTTCCGGTGTACATGGATGGCAGTGTAAGTAGATCTTAGTGTGAGAGTGACAAGCCCTCCAACTTCTTGTATGCATGACAAATTAAATATATATATATATCGAACAGGACTAAATATTAAAATCAAAGAAAACTAGTAAAACTAAAATGTCATAAAACTACTCGTGTTAATCCATAACTGGTCTAACAGGAGCTAGAAAAACATAACAAACCTTAATTAACTAGTTAGTTAGGGTTAATTGGTCGATCATGTATTAGAATGTAAACAATACACATATTGGAAGAGGATTAGAAAGAGAAGGAGAGAGAGAGAGAACGAGAAAGAGAGAGCAGTCACAATACTATGTGAGATTGTGACATGTGCCAAACTCGATTTCGTGTTGAATGCAAATAAACCACTTGTACAACACATGAATACTTGCTATGCAACTATAAATTGTACGCAGAATTATCAAACTCGATCCTCCCAGTAAATACTTGAAGAATTCCATGCTCTTCATTGAACGAAAAAAAGTTACATAAATTGTTTGTTTCTTGTTTTCTTGCCAAATTCTTCTGATGCCAACACCTAATTTTTGTTTTGTTTTTTCTTTCTCGTTGTAGGTAAGTACCTGTGAATTCTACACTTGCTTGATGTTTAATTGTTCTTTTGATCCCCACCGAAAAAAAAAGCAGGAAGGTAAGTGCAATCGACAAAGAAAATGGGTGGGGAAATGACGGACAATGTTTACATATCTTTGAGGGCATAATTTGTGGCCACTTAGAGCCGACATTTGATGTATGGATGCTGTACCGGTGCGTGGAGAATGTTTTCACCTCTGCCTCCTCTATCGTCAAACGAACCTGCTGCTCTCCGTCTCGATAGCTTTTGGTGGGGAATCTTGCTTTCTTTGATTTCGTTTCGGTGAAACCCAACCAAAATCCTCGCTTCCATAACGCCGGCGGCGTGCTTAATACGTTACAGACTCTGCATCTGTTTCTTGTTTTTGTGTTCAGACAAGCGTAACTCCGATATAAATTAAAAGCTTTTAGTTTTCGTTTCCAGATACGGAGTAATGAAGTGTTTGCAAAGATCCGATAAAACGTTATCAGAAAGGAACTTGTCCATTTTTAAGAACTTGTTCCACTTATAAACCTATTTATTTCTTACTATCAAAAATCGACTTTGAAATTTGCGGGGAGGGGGCGATTTTTTTTTCGAATACAAGCATGTACCAATGAAAACAAAGTAACTCCTCGAAAATAATAAAGTATATAAAATAAAGATGTATTGTTTGCAAACCCGTCTCTGTTCGCTATGAAATTCTGCCCATGAAGATGAGTTCATAAGAGAGAGTCTGCAAATGATGTGTGTGTGTGTGTGTGTGTGTGTGTGTGTGTGTGTGTGTGTGTGTGTGTGTAATTAGAAAGAAAAGTCCTACACACGGAGATTTTTTGTGAGTGTGCAGATGTTTGTCAAGAAGAAAAGAATAAAACAAATGAGGAATAACATTTTAGAAGGAAATTGGACGAAAAATGTGCAAGGAAATTAAAAGAACATTTTAGAAAAAAATGGGACAGACATTTTAGAAGGAAATTTTAAGAACATTTTAGAATTGAATTAGAAGAACATTTTAGAAAGAAATTGGAAGAGTAAAGAATTGAAATAATATTTTAGAATGAAATTGGGAGAAAGAAAATTTTAGAATGAAACTGTTAGAACATTATAATATGAAATTGGAAAAATATTTGTTGGGAAGTTGCATAAGTCCCCCCCCCCCGAAACAAATAAAAAAAAAAGAGAAATACATCACCAAATAATGTAAAATAAACTTTTGCTTATTTTCGTAAAAAAAAAAGAACGAAAAGAAATGACTTTTTTTGTGTGCGTAAATGTGGCAGTCTGTATGAAAGAAGTAAGTGGGAAAGAAGGTAAAGACTTGAGAGCGTGAATGAAAGAGTCCGACTACGCGGGGAAGTGACAGAAAGAGAGAGTCAAGCAACGTTCCTTGAACTGCTACTGAATTTCACTCGGTGAGTGTTCCTGTTGGTGTCTGTTGGCCTTCTCTGACGAGAGAAGTTCTTTCCTTTTTATATTTTTTAAAGGCTCCCAGTTTTTTAAATCGAGCCCTGATGAGTCAAAAATTCATATTTTTTACGAAAAAAAAAAAAGTGCTTTCAACTACGTTGGCCATTTCTCAAGCGTCCTGCTTTTTTACCCGAGAGGTTTGATGTAGGTGAATGCTGTAATTGCCGCGCAAATTAATTTATGAATTTTAATGTGTGTGTGTGTGTGTGTGTTGGAAAAATAAAATAAAAAACAGCAAATACTGTAGAAGAAAAGTGAAAGAACATTTTAGAATGAAATTGGAAGAACATTTTTTTTTAAAATTAGTATAATATTTTAGAAGGGAATCGAAGAAGATTTTATAAAGATATGAGTTAAATTCAGGAATTCAAGAAACGTTAGCCAGAATTTAAAGAAATATGTAAAAGTAGATCGGTGGAATAAAAAAAAAAATTTTAAAAACGTCAAGAAGAAATGAAAGAAAGACAAAAGAGAAAACATTTTAGAGAAAACTGAGAAATTTAGAAGATAACACGAAACAGATTAAAAAATATAAATGAAACGAAAAGTAATACAAGAAAAGTAAAAAAAAACAAAAAAATGAAAAAAGTCGAATAAAAAATTAAGAGAAAAAAGATTTCTAGTCAAAGAAGAAACGAAAGAGGTGTGCGAGGCATTAAGCAACCGAGGAAATGAAAGCTGGAAAAGGAAAGGAAGTTCAAGCGCGAGAAAGAAAGGGGAGATAATTAGAGAAATCGTTTACTCTGTTTTTATTTATTTATTTTGTTTTTCAATTCAATTAATTAACTACTTTCTCTGGTGACACACGTGTAAACACTTTCTTCTTGCAGTGCCATTAATTGCTTTAAATAATGCTGTTAAACATTTATTAGCTGCCAAGGAATGCATGTAACTTACACGTTTCGAACGTCTGTGAGTAATTACTCACTACTTTGCTCATTCACTAATTTTTTATTTTATTTTTATTTGATTCATTCTTATTTATTTTTAATTTGTGATATCTTTTATGTTTTTTTTTTTGTTTTTTTTTGTTTTTTTTCCTGCGAGTCTGTAATTTTCCATAGGGTAGTTCCTTGATAACAAGGATAGCACACAGAACTATCAGAAACCTTCCACTCATGGGTTTGTTTCATGTGGAGTGCACATTGTACAGAGCATGAACAACTCTGTCCATCATGCACGTGAAGACTGAACGTCTGTTCTCTGTATGGTTTAATTTTCTTGTTTAACGTTTGGTTACCATTTATCAAGACAAAGAGCCACTCAAGGATAAAGTTTAATCAGATAAAATATGAAATATGAAAAATGAAGAACACTATGGAAGTATTGATCAGTGGTATGAACTGAATTTGATTACTTATGGGCGATTTATGAACAAAAAAAATTGTTCACATTGGATTTGAAGACGGCTATGTTGTAATCAGCAGGGAAGTAGTCATGCAGTAATGTGCTTTGTTATGGTAGTCAGATGAATTTTTGCTGTGAATGCTTGTGAATTTTTCCTGTTAAAAAATGTTGAGCTCAATGAAGAAGAAATCAAGGAGGAAGCAGAGATTGGAGCTCAGTCGAGCACCTTCCATGGAACTAACGACAGAGTAGTTAGAGACTAGCATAAATGTATTTGTTATATTAGAGTTTTACTTTTCCTAGACTTGTTGTTTGCAATATAGTTTCCCTTACTATTTCCTGCATAGCTGTCACAAGGACCAATCTATTCATGACTTTTCGAAAAATATTTGTGAAAGTGCCTCAGTAGTCAAAGGTCTCTATTATTAACAGTTACAAGACTTAACATTTCTATTTCTATACTATCTGTTCCTATCCAGTGTTGTCCGGGATGAGTAATGTCATTTTGTTTTGCAAAATTTTATTATTTTCACAATTGTAAAGTTATCTATTATAAAATTAAATAAAATTTTAGTTTGTATAGTTTTTTTTATTATTATTATTTCAATCAATATTAGATTAATGAATTGTATCAAATATATATATTTGGTTTTGGTTTAAAATAAACAAAAAAGGGGGTTGTATATGCTGTAATCGAAACAACACAAAGCAAGCCTTAACACTTCCTGATGTTCAAGCTTGAGATTAAAATGTAGTACCTTTTCTGGCTTCAATCAGTGAAGAAGAAATCTTTTTTGGTTTGGGTAACTTTTTTTTTTATTTTTGTCGTCATCCAAAATGATCCTTTTTAGGAGCTGGATTTTCCTCACATTAAACACTAATCTCGTATCTAAATCTGCCCTTGTGGGAAGCCAAGTATATAGGTACCATTTAGGCATCCTCCTGAAATTTTCTGATTCTACACCTCGTCTGCTCTGTCTTCGATCCGTGAAGGAGAAATTTTTCTAGACTGAGGCAATTTTTATGTTTCTCCCAATCCATAATGATCCTTTTTTTTAGAGAACTGGTATTTTCTTGTGAGCAGACAAGTAAATTAGGTCTTAAAGAGTCCTCCTGTTGTCATTGATGTAGTTTTTACTATTAGTTCTTACCTGCAAATTTAATTCCCCCTCCCCGAAATCTTCTGCATCCTAATGGAATACTCCTGCTCTCCATCCACTGCCTCCCTTTTTTTAGATCAGCGTTCCGTTGTACGAATCTAAAGGCAATTTGTGTTCAATGTGTTCGAAATCGGTTGGGCTTGAAGAAGCAATTGATCTTGTGAATGAAATCAAGCCGACCAGTGACTAACAAGGTGATAGAATTCATACGTGGAGAACACATTAGTCACGCAGGTGGTGAGATTGAACAGTCGGGTAGGCATGGCGGAGCGGTTGGTGTGCGTGTCTGCGTGGGTGGGCTGGCTCGGCGCTTTGGACACTAATCAATACCGAGAATACTGCTATTATGAGTGAACTTCACAATGGTGTCGTTAGAGTGAATTGTTTATATGCTCTTTGACAGCCTGGAACAATTTCGAGGAACTTTCTCTCCTCAGATTCTGCAGGTTAGAAATTTCGGATGCACCGTTGAACATCGCTCCAAAAGCGTGACACATTAGCACTGAAAATTGAAAAGCACATACTGATAACTCATAAAGGATGAATTTTTGTTTTGACTTTAGAATGAAGAATCTTCTGTATATCGAGATAAGAAACACACACACACACACACACACACACACACACACACACACACACACACATATATATATATATATATATATATATATATATATATATATATATATATATATATATATATATACTAGCAGGCTGCTCAGCATGGCCCGGTCGTAAAATATGTGTAAATATTATACTTTAATTAATACAGATTTCTTATTTATTATATACAGAAATACCGTAAGTATTCAGAGTAACATTAAATTCCGTTTCCAAAAATGACGTAAAAAAAAAAAATGGAAAGATACTAAGACATGTGCATGTGAGTATCATGTTTTTTTCTAAACAGTCCACTCCTTGTAAGTAAAAGATACTCACTCTGAGATCGAAACCAAAACAAGACAGTGAGTCAAGTAAAATGCCTTTTAGGCGAGCTTAACACGATCTTTAAAAAGTATTTTCGAACCTACTTATTCTTAACATAATGTGAACGATTCACACATGTCAGTCGGAAAACAGTTGACAAACATAAAAATCTGATGACTCTCGAGTACCATTTTTTAAATTTTGATTCCTTAGCAACCCTTTTTTTTTTTACACATAAAAACTAATTAAAAAGAGTTCCGTGTATGAATACCCTATATACTAAATTTCAAGTCTGTAGATTAAAATGAGTATATAGGTTGAGAAGTGTCCTCACATACTCATTCTCACTTTTATATATATATATAGAGAGAGAGAGAGAGAGAGATAGATAGATAGATAGATAGATAGATAGATAGATAGATAGATAGATAGATATAGCAGCCACTGATAGTGTAGTAGTTAGGAGCCTTGACTGTCGTACAGACGGTCGGGGTTCAATCCTGGCTTGAGGTAGTTGCCTGTCTAGCTGCACTGATGAGCCGTGAAACAGCGAAACAGTACCGTATGTGAATGACTATATATATATATATATATATATATATATATATATATATATATATATAATTTTCAAAATTTTAAAACTCTCAAATGGAGTGTTACCCTTGATGAAATGAACACTTTTCTACCACGTCAATCATGTAAGCTTTATTTCAATATAGTTCCCGATATAATAGTTCGTTTTTTTTTTTGTATTAAAGTACATTGGAGCCTGGTCATTTGCACCTTTGAAAGTTCTCCCTTAGAAAACATGACTTTTTTAAATCTCTAATTTTATAAGGTTTAAACTAAAAGTAACATGTATAAAATGATATTGATTTTAACACTATGAAAGCATAGTGTCAGTGATTTCTTCAATCCTCATGGATTGTGTTGCAATATTGGAGGCATAATAGCAGGGCATGATCACAGATATTTGGACGATTATATTTATAGCCAGGAATGATAAGAACGAACTAATCAAGTATCTTAATTACTGTATAAAATATACTGAATCTTTATAATTTTTTCAGTCATAACTTTTCGTTTTCACATGAGAAAAGCACTATGCTCTGTTGATCCTGACTGGATTATTTTATTAGTGGAAATTATTTACAATTCAAAGCTTTTCTCACTGGATTGATACTGCCAATTTAATATTAGATAAGTTCTGTTTCTCTACGATAGTTATTTCTTTTGCTATCCTTTTTTTTGTATTATTTTTCTAGTATAAGAATGACTCTTCACTCAGGAGATTATCTGTGGTCTATTTTAACAAAAACAGCTGTTCATCTCTCTTGTGGACACATAATAGATAGCTCACTGGATAGTGACGTCTAGTTCTAAAGACGATGATGGAAGGTTTCTGCGTCTTCTTCTCTTCTTTTTGCTGCAATAATGCAACAAAATAAAAGAATAAAACGGCAATAACATTGTTGCTCAATTGATGCTTTTCAAGGTTTTATTCTTTTTACACTAGAATAGCAAACAATGACAACTTAAAAAAAAAAACAGCATTCCAGCATTGTCAGCTCACAGGTCAAAACAGCAGATCTTTCTTCCTTGCTTTCCACATTTTATTTTGTCCATGAATTATTGACACCTCTAACCTTTGACCTTACATGAAAAATTCCGTCTTGTGTGAAGAACCAAATATAAAAATGATACAAACAAGTGAAACACGCATGGTCCCCCGTGAGTACACAGTCAACAAGGCATAAAAATGACTAAGTTCAGCATTTGTTCCTTTCCTCCCATTTAGCTTTAAAAGTCCCTAGGCGACGTCAAATTCTGGTGAAAATAAACAAACGGTGCAGTTTTAAGCCTTAACATATGTTCTGCACCATGCAAAAAAAAAAATGACTAAGTCTATCATTCCCCTCTTCTATTTAGCCCCAAAAGTCCCAAAAGTTATCGCGAAGTATAGCAAACAAAATTATATAAAAATCAGTTAGTTACAACTTTTCAGCACGTTTTATAAAAATCCAAGACATCAGTTTTTTATAATAAGCACAGAAATGTCAATTTTAGCCGTTTTAACCCAAAGGGCACCCCTATGGGGCAACCAGAGTTTTCCCAGAAAATCCATTCTTTTACTTTTTTACTCATATCATGTTTAATGTTTGTGCAAAATTTCAAAAAATTCCAAGGGTGTAGTTATTGAGAAAAGTGCAGACAGACGAACAGACAAGGGTGAATTTACAGGTCCCCCGACAAAAAGAGGGTGGACATGCAAAAAGGATGGCAAAAGAAATAATTATTGTCGAAAAATAAAATTATTCGATTGCGAATACTAAATGTTAATTGTCCTAAACAAAAATTGGCAACATCAATCCAGTCAGAGAAGCGTTTCCTAATTAAGAATGGTACTATTAATCCAGTTAATGTTAGCAGAGCCTAGTTCCTTTCCCATGTCAAGATGAAAAACTATGATTGAAAAATTCAAAGAGATTCCGTTTATTTTACACAGTAATTCTGATACCTGTAAGTTCTTTCTTATCACACCTGGCTATAAATATAGTCGTCCAAATGTTTGTGATCACACCTTGATATTATGCCAAAAATATTGCAACATATCATTTTGTTTACATCATTTTGCATACATATAAACATATTCTCCAAAAACCTTTAACTTTAATCATGCAATCTCTATTGTCACAAAATTTATTATTCAAGTAATATGTTTTTTGAATGCATCCATGTATTTCTAAGAGGTTCTTATTGTGTATCAAATATCTAGTATTCTAACTAGTTTAATCTAATTGTTATTTTTCGTTCATCATATATTGAATGCTCTTGGGAACATTTAAGGGAAGATGGGGAAAACAGTTGTCTGGCAAGGTCAGAAGGTTAGGTTTCAAACCGTGTGAACACGTGAAAGCGAAAATTGGAATCACATGAAACTTGTGACGTCATTGAGAAAGTTATCAAAAGATTTTATAAGTAGGGAACCCAACAGGTAATACGGTTGAACAGACGTATAAAAGAATGTTTTAATTAAGTAGCTTGTCTCTCTTCCCCCCCCTCTCTCTCTCTCTCTCTCTCTCTCTCTCTCTCTCTCTCTCTCTCTCTCTTGCACCATGCCATGACAACTACCAAGAAGAAATAAAAGAGCAATTTAATTTTGTTAGGATTGGTTTATTAAAATTAACAGTTACTGTTGCTATGCAACACGTTAACTATTGATCTATCTGTCGTGCTTAAGATTGGAATGATGGAAATATACGTTTAATTATAAAGAAATTTATTTTTTAGTATATATTCTAATAAATTTTTTTTCCTAATTGCCACAATTAATTAAGCTCAATAAGAATGAATCTACACTTTCGGAGCATATATATCGGAAGTAAACATACCAGAACAAAGATGCATTTACATACAATAAATGCCTTAACGAATCTTTCTTTCCCGACTGCTGGAAAACCGCTTCTGTGGTACCAGTCTTTAAGAATTCTGGTGAAATAACTGACCCACTAAATTATCGCCCCACTAGCCTCGTCCCGTTTTTCGCCAAAATATATGAGTCCTTAGTTAATCAAGCCCTAGTCCAACACCTAACAGCTGCTAAACTCCTGACCGACAAACAGTATGGATTCAGGCAAGCCTGTTCAACAGCAGATATCTTAACTGTAGTCTCTGAATGTATATACCGTTCACTGGACAAAACAGGGGAGGGTAGAGCGGTAGCCCTTGATATATCTAAGGTTTTTGACAGGGTACAGCGCGATGGGCTTCTAAGGAAAATCAGATCATATGGTATCACTGGAAGAATACATAATGTAATTAAATCCTTCTTAAGTAAGAGAAAAATCCAGGTTGTCCTCGATCGTACATCTAAACAATGATATAAATGTGGGTGTACCTCAAGGGTACATCCTTGGACCACTATTATTCCTAATATTCGTAAATAACCTCCCTGATAAAATTGTCTCTGAGATGGGTATATTTGCCGATGACACCACTCTCTATAACAAGCATGAGGAGAAAACAAATGAACACATGTCTAAGGAAATGGCAAAAACACTAGAGGATGACCTCCAATCTATAGTGGAATGGGGACAAAAATGGATGGTCACATTCAATGCTGTCAAGACTAAACTTGTTTCCTTCAATAATTACAAGAAACCTTCTCTACCACCAATAGCAATGGCCAAGAACACATTGCCTGCAAGTACTTCTTTAAACTCCTCGGCCAGCGTTTACAGGGAACATGAACTGGAATATATACATTGAGAGCATTTCCAAGGCTGCTGCAAAGAAGGTGGGCTCTCCCTACCGTGCTAGAAAATTACTTAGCCTGAAAGTATCCTATACCTCTATAAGGCCACCATTCGCCCATGTATGGAGTACTGTTGTCACATTTGGGCTGGTGCATCTGCTGCTTGTCTCTCATCCTGGACATGGTTTAAAAGAGAGTCACCAACCTGATAGGTCCTGAACTGTCATCTAGGTTTCAGCCTCTGTCCCATCGACGAAATGTTGCATCCCGCTGCCTGTTCTACAAATACTTTAATAGTGAATGCTCTGACGAACTACAAGCACTTGTACCTCCTCGATGTGACTACCCCCAACAAACCCGACAAGCAACTAAGTCCACCCCTTTACAGTAGAGATCCCTAGGTGTAAGAAAGCCTTTTACTCCAATAGTTTCTTCCCCAGAACTGCAAGTCTTTGGAACTCCCTTCCGGGATTCTGTTTTCCCAACTGTACTGATATGCAGAAGTTCAAGTGCAATGTGAACAAACATCTTTTTACTCATCTCCCTTCATAATGCCCTGCAAATTATGTCCCCGATAGTAGCCCCCTACTTCAAAGTGGCACTGTGCCTTGTTTAGGGTGAAAATTGAAAAAAAAGCAAAAAAAAACACTCGCTTTATTTTATTAGTAGTATAATCACACTATTAATAAAATGACTGTGATGTAAATGGTTTGGTATGCTTACTTCCAACATATATATATATATATATATATATATATATATATATATATATTGGAAGTATATATATATATATATATATATATATATATATATATACGCGTGAACAAAAAAATGGGCCAAACAAATTTTATACATTTTATTGCACTAAAAGCTATATTGAACAAAGAACAATTGAACAAGGAAACTTAAACGAGACTAATCACACAGAACAAGATATTTACGTTAATAAATGCTTAGGATGGAATCGCATTCCCTTTTGATTTCTTTAAAATGATCTGTGAAAGCGAATGGAATCTCTTCTTCACAGTGTTCCATTTTGGTTGAGAGCATGTCTAAAAGGATGATCAATCCTTTTAGACATGCTCTCAAAAAAATTTAACCGCAGGCACCCTTACAGTGGGTATCCATAGTCTGTTAAGACTGAAGGAAGCCATATATATATATATATATATATATATATATATATATATATATATATATATATATATATATATATATATATACATACATACAAAGGATAAATGACTTTTCCCATTAATGTTGTTTTGTTGCTTTAGTTTAGTATGCATTTATTCTGTTCAATGTATGCAAGACCTTTTTATCAAAAACAAACAAGTCATCAAATAATTATATACCCATTTTCTATTTTGCCACTTAATCAAAAATTAATATTAAAATATGCGTGAACATGTTTGGTTAAACTTTATTAAAAGCCATTAGCATACTCTCTTCTTCCAAGCGTTCATTTTGTTTGGCCTTTTGTTTAGGAAAAAAAAATTATATTTTCAGATTTTCTTTTTTCTTTATTTTCTGTTGTCCTTTCTGTTTTCTCAATATATTTTTGGTGGATGTCAGCGGAGTTGGAGAAATGATCTTTTATTATGCAAATTAGTTAGTCTAGAATTGTATTTTCTCATTGTTTTATTTTATTTATTTATTTTTGTTTTGCTGCTCTGTCCAATACAAAATGAAAAATACATTTTCGGAAATTGTCACAAGATTTTCAAAGTAACGGATTTATTTGTCCGTTCGTTTGTTGCTTTGCTTGTTTGCTATTTGTTCTTTGCTTGTATTGTTTGCGCCAATCAGAACTTTGGAACTGACAAATTTTTTTAAGATTAAATTCAATTGGCTGCACCAGTTTGCATCTAAAAAGCACAAAATATTGTTGAAACATGGTTGCGTAAACTGGCGGCTTATGCATGTGTGTGTGCTTCTGTTGATATTGCTTAACAAACATCGATGTATGTATATTGTGTGTGAGGCGAAATATCCGAGAATCCGTATAAACGAAGGCTTAAAAGTATTTGTTCCCTTTGTTTGGATTTGAAACCGACGATAACGATGTTTTTCTGATCTTTGGTTATACGCGCGTGCGCACACACACATATATGTATGCACAAATTATATATATATATATATATATATATATATATATATATATATATTGAGTGGGATCACTAACAATTGTTATGTTTTTATATACTTGCTTTATTATTTGATATTTTAATTTTTACAATTATTGAAATAAGTTTAACGCGTTTCGAGCGATTTTTTACGATGTTTTTTATGTCCTCTTCAAAAATTTTGTGGAAAGAGATGATTTGGAAGAGCCATTTGGGTAATAAATGGTCTTCCTAAGAAGTGGAAGTGAAATGTAGAATATATTCCAGTGGGGAACTGACAAAATTTTTGAAGATGAAATTCTATTGATTGCACCAGTTTGCACATGAAATTCACAAAATATCGTTGAACCAAGTTTGGATAGGCCGGCAACACATCTGTAGATTTTATGAAACATAAATATCTCATATATATATATATATATATATATATATATATATATATATATATATATATATATATATATACTCGGGTTTTTTTATATTCAAAAGTAATGGACTAATGAATTCAACGAGGTTGTTAGATAGTGCTCAATAAAAAGAGCTGATAATACTTGTTTATTGTTATATAAACATGCTCACATCCCGCTGCTACAAATAGCCACTTGTTTCAATCAAACAACAGATATCATCAGGCAGCGACTTGACTATTCAAAAGTTCAATGAATAATGGATTTTTATTTTAGGTATGAACTCTTTAGAAGTTGGAGTTAAAAAACTTAAAACACAGGACTTTAATTAAATAAAAAAGTAAAAAGGGGGAGGCAATTTAAATAAAGTTAAAAGATTACAATGGGGAGGGAGTGATTGAGAAGAGAAAAAAAGGAATAGAGACAGAAATAGAGAAAGAAAATAGAAAGAAAACAAAATAGAGAGAAAAAGAAGAGAGAAAATATATATATATATATATATATACACACACATATATATATATATATATATATATATATATATATATATATATATATGATATGGAGAAGAAAAGAAAAAAGATATAAATGGTTATAATAAAGAGAATAAGAACTAGAAGGAAAAGGAAAGAATAATGAGATCTAGTTAAATAGAGAAAGAGAGAAAGTAAGAATTTGACAGTGTATAGAAAAAGAAAAAGAAAGAGAAAAAGATCTGCGTGTCAACCAATTTATGAACAATTATACAATTCAGTAATGAAACATATTATTACAAATACAAACAGAAGATACAATCCAAGCGTCAGAAATGAACGTGTCAAAAAAGGCAGTGAATGTATTCAGATAGCATATTTATCCTCTTACATACGTCCACGAGTAAAATCAACGCAATTCAAACATACGTCTACCATTAATTAGGCCCTTTATGTTAAATGATATAAGTTTAAAGTTTTCGCGTTTTTATTAGATAAATATATGAATAAAAGAAGAAAATAATGATAAAACAATATTAAAATTATTATTAATAACAATAAACATAATAGTAATGATAATTATAATAATAATAATAATAATAATAATAATAAAAACAGAATAAAATTCATATTTATTATCTTTTTAATATGACATATTTAGCCATAAGAGGGGATTAAATAAATTAAATAGGTCCAATAATTATAAATAAAAAACTACTAATATTTATGTATATAAAAAGAATACAATACAAATATATATATATATATATACACACACACACATATATATATCTAAATATACACACACATACACACACACATATATATATATACATATATATATATATATATACATATACATGCACATAAGTAAAGGTGTAACTATACTATTAAGTTGGAAGTTTAAGCTATTTAAGTATAGATATAAAGTCATATTAAATCACAAAATAATACATTCAAGACCAGATTACTAATAACACAGATACAAGTACACTTACCTATAAATATATAAATATATTCAGGCAAAAGAAGTAATTAAATCAACGAAATACTCAAAAATAGCGACGCACAGGTAGATAGTACCCAAATTAAAAATAATAAGATACATATGTATATACTCACAGAGCACCAACCGACATACAAATAAGCATATATATATATATATATATATATATATATATATATATATATATATATATATATAATCTTATGTATACACATACATACAAAAAATACACAAATATATTCACACAATCATATACTAATAAACAACAACGCACACACACACATATATATACTCACACATGAATATGTATAATTTACATAAATTATATATATAGAAATACATAAGAATACAAATAATTTGGCAAGAGTACAGATAGATGCATACACACATAGAAACATACAAATGGATTGAATAAACATGGGAGGGTATACCAAATAATATAGAAATATATAGATCTAAGTACACACGGTCATAAAATAAATACATAGACACATACATATACACATAGACACACAGGTATATAAGATAGGAGAAGTAAATCAGGAGAGGAGAAAGTATATTAATAGTATTTTAATAAATTATAGAAATCAATGACAATTTTTAATTTATTTAAATTTTATATCTAAACTAAATTACTTAAAAGATGGGTTTTATAATGTTTGCAATTAATTGAATTTTCGTGCTTCTTATTTAATAATTTATCTCTTTCTCTAAAAGTAAGTATAAATAATTTCTCATAAAGACATAGGTAGCAAGGCGAGTTTAAAGATGAACAGGTTTTCGCTTTCTTTAAAATTTTCCAATTTACTATTGGGGAGTAACCTTGCTCTACTAGTTCATTGTAATATTTAGACAAGGAAGTTCTATTTTTGTACTCATTATTTTCAAAAGAGCACTTGTGACCGGTAAATCTTTCTTTAAAATTGTTATTTGTCATTCCTATGTAATATTTTTTTTCATTCGGATTTTCCTTAGTAGAAATAGTTGCTTGGTACACTACAGAAGTAATTTGACAATTTCCTTTAAGAGGGCATTTTGATTTAATTCTACAGTTACAACTTTCGGTAGCAATGGGTGTGCTATTTTTGTTTAATATTTTGTTATGATGTTTTTTAATTATTTTTTCAAGGTTTTCATTACAGCTATAACTAAGTTTTATTGTATTTTTATTGAAAATTTTATGTAGTATGTTATTAATAGGGAAGTGCTTTTTAATTAAGTTTAAGAATTTCATTCCTAGATTTGTTTTAAGTTTCAGATTAAAAGGGGGATTGTACCACAGGATTTTTCTCTTACGGTTTCTATTTGTGTTTGGGTGTGTTGGTTCTATGAACTCAATTTGGGTGTTTTTGTATCCACTATCCTTAAGGGCCCTGTTATAGAAATATTTATGTTTATTAAATGTTTCAAGATTGGAAGAATTGTCACTGATTCTTTTACTAATGGATTTGGGGATATGCCTAATGATAGATTTTGGGTGATTTGATAGGGGGTGTACATAAATTGGGTTTGAGTTTTCCTTCCTATATGGTTGGTAGATGCCTTTCCTTAAATCAAAGTTCACATCCAAAAAATTTACAGTTTTAACATCTGATATAATATCCACTTTTAATTTAATTCTACGGAATTCATTTAAGATAATCTTTTTGGTTCTTTCACATTTAGGGCCATTGGATTCCTTGATGATCATCAATCCATCATCACGATACAAGCCTATATCCATGACATTGATGTCTTTGGTTAAGTTGTATAGTATGAATAGACCTACTAAGTCTGTCATTTTAGCCGAATCCAAAGACCCCATGGAAATGTCAAACAGGTCATTTTGATCTTTTTTCAACCATTGATCATTTCCACTAATTAATGTAGTATTTCTACATGTCCGTATAATTTCAATTTCAGTGTCTTTTATATCAGACAGGAGTTTAGCAAACTCCATCACCTCTTCGAATAGTTCCTTAGATATGGAGGGATAGTAATTCACAATATCGAATTGTAAGAAAGTACAATTCTTTTTATTATGTATATTGGAAAACCATTTAATGGTATCCGCTGTGTTAATCCATAGATTTAGTTTATATGTTGATTTAATTTGATAGTTAACTCTTTCTAGTATATTTTTACTTAATTTACCAATTTCGGGTTTCGTAGGATTAATTAACCTAGTTGTAGGTTTATTTTCAAAATTTATCTTATGGTCTTTAAGCAAAATATATGACTGTTTTTCTTGTAAAATTCCCACTCTATTACTAATTTTAAGTCTGTCAGTTATTTCTTTACTATCCTTGTCAATTTTTTTGCAAATATCTATATTTGATTTTTTGTAATTTTTTGTAATATTTTCTTTAATAAGCTTGTTATATTCATGTGTAGTTAGTTTGTAGAAATTTTGCGTCTTATCTGCTTTAACATAAAGGTAATCCGAGGTGTTGATTTTCTTAATGGTAAAATCCAACTGTTTTTGAAAATGATTCTTTTTCCTATGGAAAGACAGGCCTCTAATAAGATCCATAATGTCTGCTTCAAAAGCATCCAATTGGTCGATATGTGGTGCCGAATCTCGATTTTTGAAACCATGGTAATCCTTATTCTTGTTGTCATTTGAATTTCTCAGGAAGAAAAAAGCTTTCCACTTCATTCTCCTAAGTAGCTCCTCAGTTTTTAGAAGGAGGGTCATCTGGTAATTCCGATTGGTGGTGGTAGGAATATTTTTCAGGGATGTTTGGAAGTTAATTTTCTCCATGTTTAGGTAAAAACAAATCCAGCGTATAATAGTGCTCAACAGTAATAGAGCGACGATACTCGGGTTTTTTTTATATTCAAAAGTAATGGACTAATGAATTCAACGAGGTTGTTAGATAGTGCTCAATAAAAAGAGCTGATAATACTTGTTTATTGTTATATAAACATGCTCACATCCCGCTGCTACAAATAGCCACTTGTTTCAATCAAACAACAAATATCATCAGACAAAATATGTGATTACACCGACCGTATCTTGCTCAATACATGCATATACTTAACATAATCTTTCCAATTTCCGATTCATACATAATAAATGCTCCCTCGTCAATGTCCGTCCATTATGATAGACTGAATAATTCTCATATTCAGAATTCAATTCTTCGATTTATAAATGAACGCTTACTACCATTAAAATATGGCGTCACTTAGAGACATATTAATGCGCCCAGCGTCAAGTTCATTAAATCCATAGGTCAGTATAGTCATGTAAGATTGAAAAATACAAGATAGATAAAACTGTTAAACGAACGTTAAATATCCAGTTTACTTGCTTTATTTTACAAAGTTTAAAACGCGCTAGACAGTATAAGAATCTCCTTCGTCCTCGTCGACGACGCCTTCGTCAACACAATTAAATAACTACACAGCTCTTGCGATCGATTTTTATAATATTAAACACACAACGTGTACATTGGTGCTGTTTCGAGCCAACGCATTACATATATATTTATATATTGAAGAGTTTATCTCTCAAATATTTGTGTCTATTATATTAAGATTATTCCTAACAAAATAACAAACAAACATAAAAAATAAATATAATTTACAAAAAAAAAAAAAAAAAATTACGGAAGTTTATTTGTTAATTATCTTATCTTTGTTTTGCGATTTTACGACACTTATAGGATTTCCGATATCATGATAATGAATTTCGCATATGAAATTGCCGCCGACAAATAGTTTATACGTTTTAACGTTATGCTTTCCGATGGCCACCCAAACAACCCACGTGCGCGCGTTGTTTGGCTTATGTCCCGACTATTTGTCAGCGACAATTTTACATGTGTTATTCGTTTACAGATTAGCCGAAAAACTTTAAATGTCATCAGATTAAGGGGAATGTGAAACACGGTGAAAACTAATTTAACTTTTTTTTAACCTTGAACATTAGTTTTTGTAATGCTGTATAGACATTACGGCTATATTGAAGATGTTACGTCTGGACTAATTTGAAGAAGTTAGCTCCCAAATATTTGCGTGTTTTATTATGATTATGACGAAAAAAAATTGCGAAAGTTTATTGAATGAAAATAAAAGTGAATGTGAAAGGCTGTGGGAAGCAACCAATTTAACTTTTTATCTCTATTAATGGTATATAAAGAAGCCGGCTATATTGAGGATGTTAACTTTGGACTAATTTGAAGAAGTTAGCTCACAAATATTTGCGTTTTCTTTTTATTATAATACCGAGATAAAAATTACGGAATTTTATTTCACGATTTAAAACTGTCTTAATTTTTGCTTGCAATTTTACTTCCACAACATATTTCTTTGATTAAAATTCCTTAATTATTATTTTTTTTTTTTCGGAAAAAAAATCGTAATAAAAAAGACGCGATTATTTGGAAGCTAAACTTTTCAATATATGAATATATATGAAATGGGTCGGTTTGAAACATTATAGTTCATACTTGTATTTTCATTACACATTACCGGCGGACGGTAATTACTGCTACCTAATAGGTCACACTACCCTACTTTTATTTGACACGTTAGTTAAAAGCACAGATTAATCACAGCAGATAATCAAATAACCATGTTAAGAATGGGGTTGTAGATACTAATGTTGTTAGTTCGGCACGGTACATTCATTTCGGCCACGAACGCCAGTGTCCGCTAGTTTACTGAGCTGGTAGTGGCTGCCACTAAAAGCCGTAGTTTAATTGTTTTGTTTTTTTTGTTTTTTTTTACAAGTGGAGTGGGGGCATACTTACACCGGGCAAAGCCGGTACACTTTGTCCTGATAGTTTATTATAAGCAGAAATACGTACGTCTTAAACGTAATATTAAATTCCTTTAAAACAAAAATGAAGAAGAAAAAAGGAAAGAAACTGAGATATGTATGCGAGTGTTTTTTTTTTTTTTTTCTAAACAGTTCACTTCTTGTAAGTAAAAAAAAGCAAAAACAAACTCGAGTTAAGATCGATCCTAAAATTTAAAGACAGTGAGTCAAATACGATAACCATTAAGCCAGTTTGACACGATGTTGAAAAGATATTTTCAAACTTACTTATTCTTAACATAAGTAATCTGTCATGTGGACGATTTACGCATATGTATTCGTGAAACAGTTAAAAATTCGACGACTCCTACATCCCAATTTTTTAATTTTTAACCAATTAGCAGCTTTTTTTTCCGGATGAAAACCGATTAAAACGTTTTATACATGTTTGAATACGCGATATTATATACCAAATTTCAAGTCGGTCGATACAAAATTCGTTGAGTATATAGATTGAGAAGTATTCACACACATTCTCACTTTTATAGAAAGACTAGCGAGGGGTACCCGACGTTGCCCGGGTGTTTGGGGGGGGGGGGGTAAAAAAAGTAAGTATGAGGGTCGAACCCGAACCGTTGAGGCAAAGTTGTAAATTAAAGTGTGAAAAAAAAAAAAAAAAAACGTGCGACGTTAACCACTGCCCCTACGCGACATGCTTACGGAAACACGTTTGAATTTATTTAATTACTTGGATTTAGCAGGTGCTCGTTTTAATGAGTTAATGAGGTCAAGTTTGACTGCGGGATGGTATTTACTGCTGAACGCTTTTTGTTTTTCCCCCAAGATGTTATAGGAAAAAGACTAACCCACATGCTGCGAGCGACAAATATTGAATATTTATCTTCCCGAAATCGAGCAAATCAAATAGACAGGCGAGCTTCGTTGTTAACTGTGAGATATTATGATTTATATGTGATATAAAAAGTTTTAAAAAGTTGTGAACCGACCGACCGCTTCTCTGAAAGAAGCCTTTTGTAGACACACAGAAAAAGCGAACACACATACATACATTTTCGCTTTTATATTTATAGATTATATAAAAAAAAGAGTTATTGTTTTATTTGACGCTTTATTCTTCATTTTTACATTTATGTCAATCAAAAAGTTTACGTTTTTGATGAAGAAACAACTCCGTTTTTGTTTTTGTTTTTTCAAGTTACTAAAAAAATCGGTACTTATTCATATTGGCAGCTATAGCCATTAACAAAAACGAAAAAAAAAAAATTATTTTGTATATACTTGTCACGGAATGAAAGTTGTATATTCCAAAAATCACAAAAATTGATCAAGTTTTTTTTTATTTACGAAAAACAATTTTTTTTTTTTTTGCCGACAAGTGACAGACGAGGCCATATTTCTCTTGAGAACATAAGGGGATATAATCAGTGATTATTTTTTGAGTTTCCACGTGATTGTCTGCCTTTGTCCACGGATTCGTTGATTTCATTTTTTCACCGGCAACAGTTAAATTTGATTTTCTTGAAAAAATAAAAATAAAAATAAATAAATACTTGATCAAATTACATGAGTTTGGGGATTTTTCATCTTCGTCCCGTGACTGATACGTTACATCATACAGACATTTCTGTATTTTCTTTAATTTTAAATGCCGCCATGAGTGCCAATCTAAATAAGCACTGAACACTGTTATAAACATATCCTTTGAAAGCATTTTACTTTTTGCCTTTGAACTGATTGCTAAAAGATTAAAAAAAAAGAAAGGATTTTAAAATGTTAAAATATTAAAATTTAAAAAGCTATGTATTATAGAAAATACATAGATAAATAAGATATGTAAAAAAAAAAGACCGGATTCTTTTATCGATTTATATTCAAAATGCAATTTCAATGAGTTATTTTCTTTGCAACTGATGTCTACAAATACATTTCAGGATGTCTAATAATGTCTCTATGTATGTCTCTCGCCATTTTTTTTTTTTTTTTCACTCAAAGGCCAGACAAACGTATCTGACGAACTGTATTTGGTGACCCAGGCTTTAAACTATTATCTAGACAACAGAAGTTGATAAGGGAATCAAATGTGTCCAAACGTATTAAGAAACGAAGATAATTGCCCATTGTGATTTAGTCAAGCGTATCTAATGACGGCAATCAATAATCAAACAACTATAGCCTATTACGTTTTGTCTTTTTACAACTCGAATCTACTAATGTTTTCCGGCGAGTTATAATAGCTTTTCTATCCGTGTCTCCTGTTTTCTGTTAAACTCATAGACTGAACAAAAGCATCTGGTGTGAAGCATTTAGCCTGCAGGTCATATTTTAATAACACAGCAAACAAGTTAATGCAATAACATTTGATCACAGAAAAAAACTGTTACGGATTAAAGAAACAACATTGAGTCTGGCCATATGGGTAACCATCTTGAAATACTAAACCCTGATGGGCACCCATTTTGGAAAACTAAACCCAGATGGGTAACCATTTTGGAATACTAAACCCTGTTTTTGGGAGTACAGTGAAATCTTGCAAAAGCAACAAGGCCGATAGCCATTAGTCGCGTGCTCTCGTGTAATGAATGAATGCGTGAATGTAGGATTGCTATGGAATTCTTAAAGATAAACTAAAATTACCGAAAAATGGGCTGAAATGACTTAAATAAATAAAAAGTAAACGACTTAGAATAACTTTAATGAACTTAAGGATGAATTGAATGCTTAAAAAATAACTGGAATCCTTCAAAAACAACTTGAATGATCTGGTGAATTACTTGAATGGCTTTGAGACTGACTGGTTGTAAAGTGGGTGATCATTTTACATTAAATTAATACAGAAAAGTGATCCCCCACTTTATATCACAATAAGTACAGCATGTAGTAAGAACAGATACTACATTTTGATCTTGGCCAAAAGGCCAAGAAAAGGGTATTTATTTGCTCCTCCACCGAGCAAATTAGGCACAAGGCCGATTTTTAATATGAGGAGTGAAGGGGAAATGGGGACCAACTCCCCGGGGAGTAGGGGAGCTGAATAGTGACAATTGGTATGAAGGGTTGGTATTTATTTGCTCCCCCACCGAGCAAATTAGGCACAAGGCCGATTTTTAAAGTGAGGGGAAATGGGGACCAGCTCCCCGGGGAGTATGGGAGCTGGATAGTGACAATTGGTATGAAGGGTTTCCCCTACATTGACCAAGGTCTTATATGTGGGGGGAAACCCCACATATACTCTTTGCTTGCAGTATCTGCCGGAACAGATGGCATTTATTTGCTCCCCCACCAAGCAAATTAGGCACAAGGCCGATTTTTAATGTGAGGAGTGAAGGGAGGGGGAAGGGAAAAAGGGGACCAGCTCCCGAGAGGTGGGAAATGGGAGCTGGTTAAAGGTCAGGCATGTGGGGTTGCCCCCACATCTGGTCTTTGCTAGTCATAGCTAGTCATAGCTTGCAGTATCTGCCGAAACAGATGGTATTTATTTGCTCCCCCACCGAGCAAATTAGGCACAAGGCCAATTTTTAATGTGAGGAATGAAGGGAGGGGGAAGGGAAAAGGGGACCAGCTCCCGAGAGGTGGGAAATGGGAGCTGGTTAAAGGTCAGGCATGTGGGGTTGCCCCCACATCTGGTCTTTGCTAGTCATAGCTAGTCATAGCTTGCAGTATCTGGCGGAACAGATACTACACTTTGAGATATTAAATCTTTTATTCATGTTAAAAAATACAGTCAAAATTAACGATGAACAAAAAACTTAGGCACATGGCCAACTCAAAAGGGGGGATTTTGGGGGTCGTTGGTCATCCTTGTCACTCCAGAACTAAACAAAGTCAAAAGTTTCTCCCAGCTAGTATCTTCTTTCACCATAATACCGCATTCACCCTTTCATATTGGGGGACGTCCTAGTAACTCCCAATTTTTAAAACATTTTTTATTGACGTGTAAAAACAAAAAAGATAACAATAAAATGGTACAATAATTCATTTGTGTCGAGGGCGGGGGAAGAAAAAACAAAAGGTGATTAGTAGGACCCTCCCAACCCCGTCTAGTTGATAGACTGCCCGTTCCACTAGGTTTGTAAAAGGAACCTCGCTTTTGCGGGTCAGTCTCTAGGTGGGGATGCCCTCTAGATGGGGGTGAATGGAGAAAAGAAAATTTTTGTGGGTAAGGGATGGAGGTTAGTTTGTATTTCTTTTTCTCCAAGATGGGTAAAATTTAGAGGAAGGGGTGAAAACAAAAATTGCAGGTAAGAGGGGATGGGGATCTTGGAGGCTTCCTAATCGGGGAGGGATGGAACACACACTCAGCTAGCTGAGAGACTACTTGTTTAATTTTACTTTACAGAACTGCGCGTTCCACACCTAGGCAGGGAACACGTATTCAAATTTGGCTCCTCTTCGTACACACAGACTTGCCACATGTATCCATCTTCTGTCAAATGCCGCGCGATGCAGCCTTCTTCTATCACATCTGATCTTCACCCGTAGTTGGTGTTTAAAGAACGCGATCAGATCTTGATCAGAAAAAGACAACACCCCCCGGCAACCTTGCAGACGCGACGTCCAAATCACCATTCTCGCCACGGCCAGGATCGTAACGTAGACCATTTGTCTTTCCCGGTCCCACGGCGGCCTCACGTTGTCCACAACATTGGATACAGTAATTGGGCGAGGATGCTCAGGATCGATGCGAGCCGTCACTCTGCTGACATACGACCAGTACTGGCGGAGTTCGCAGCAATCGAAGAAAGCGTGATCCGTAGTTTCTACGGCCGTTGTCCCACAACGGGGACAATCAGGCGACTCCAAAAACCCGGAACTGCATTGTATGTTGTTGAGTGGAAGTGCATTTCGGGCCAATCGCCAGGTCAGAGAGAACTCCGAATTGTTCAGATGACTCGAACCTGGCGCCCAGCTCCACGCGGAGCGGATCTCACTCTGCTGCCACCCCAAACGCGCACATAGCGGGTCGTCAGCGGCCCCCCTCACTAGATCCCTGTGGATTTCCCTACGGGTAGCAGTCACAAGGTCACTGGACCTTGGTAGTCGTTTTAGCGCGGCTCAGCACTCTTTCATGTAGGCAGATTCTCCCCGCGGCCTGCGACGGCTCTCGATGGAAGGGTCGAGAATGAGGTCGGGGAAGGCGGCAGTAACCACGGGGTGCCACGGTTGGTCATCCTGCATATAGTGGCTCAGGAAGGCCAGCCTCTCAGCATCTCGATGACACTTCAAGTCCGGCATTCCCAAGCCTCCCTCACACGGACGTTGAATACAGACCTGTCTACTCACCCAGTGTCTTCCTCTGTCCCAAAGGAGCGAGGACAAGAGTTCGACAAGAACTTTTAGGTGTTGTGCAGGCAGGGGAAGTACGGCCAGTCGGTAAAGGATGAGAGGAAAGACGTAAGTGGCGCACGCCTCAGCTCTACCCTTTAAGGAAAGTTTCCTAGGAAGCCACGAATTGACTGCAGCCTCCACCTTTGACCGTACCTCCAACCAATTCTTGTCAAGCTGGAGACCCGGTCCGAACCACATGCCGAGGATCCGGACCGGGCCATCTGTCCAGCTGAAGGGCGCAGGGAGGTTTGCGTTGCCACTCCATGCGCCCAACCGCAGTCCTACCGACTTGTTGCGGTTTATCTTGGCCCCCGTGATTCTTTCGTACTGTGTGAGTGCCTCCGACACGACCTCAATGTCTCTGAAGCCCAACACGAAGATCGTGACATCATCGGCGAACGCGGATACCTTGGCAGCTGAGCCGCAGGCAGAGCCATTCCGCGCAGGGCCGAATTTGCCTCCCCATGTCTCAGCTTGCGGAGAAGAGGCTCCAAAGCCAGGACATAAAGCAGGGGCGACAGTGGACAACCCTGACGAACCGACCGAGAGATAACAAAGGGTTTCGAGCGCTTTCCGTTGACTTGCATGACAGCCATGGGCTGTCGATACATTATGGAGATCCACTTGCAAAAGTCCGGTTTAAAACCGGCGGCCTCTAAGACAGATGCCAGGAAACGATGGTCGACCCTATCGAAAGCTTTGGACTGATCTAAGTTGATCAGTGCGGCTTCCGTGTCGTCATCTATTCCCCCCTCTAGGATCGTGCGGATCAGGTGCAAGTTGTTCTGAATCGATCTCCCCTTCACAGCGTAGTTCTGTTCCGGTTCAACCAACTCGTCGATAACAACCTGCAGCCGATTCGACAGGACCTTGGCCAAAATCTTCAACTCTGTGTTTAGCAGAGTTATGGGCCTGTAGTCGTCTAACTCTTCCCCTCCATGCCCGTCACCTTTCTTCAGCAATGTGATCACTCCCTTGGTCACCTGTCCTGGGATGGATCCCTGAACAAACCAATGGTTGAACATATCCGTCAGAAGAGGCAGAAACATGGGCAACAGCCTCAAGTACAGTTTGTATGGCAGACCATCAAGTCCTGGCGATCTGTCACAGCTTACCTGCTTCAGCGCAGTAAAGACCTCCCGCTCCATCACCCGGCCCTCACAACCAGCCGCTCTAGCCGCCTCGAGGCGGGGAGAGTCGGCCAAATAGTCGCTAAACTCAAGGACCGGAAGATCGGGCTGCTGTGTAAAACGCTTCTCGAAATGTTCTCGAAACTCCTCGCAGATCTCCCGAGTCGATTCCAGGGTGCGTCCATCCGGATGTTTGACTTTCGCAATATATTTGTCCGAGCCACGCCTAGAAACCTCACGGCGCACGTCTGCATCAGAATTGACTGCTTCGTTGCCTATCTTTCTAAGCCTAGCTCTAACTACTTGGCCTTCGTAACGCTCGCTAGTCTCGCGTAGAAGGTCCTGCTTAGCTAGTTCCTGACTAACATTATCACCCTCCCCCGTAGCCTGGGCTAGTTTCTGCTCTAGCTGCTTCGTCTTGGCCTTATCTAGTGCGAGGCGCTGGGCATACTTGACGGAGAAGCTTCTGATCTTGGCTTTGAGACCTAACCACCACTTACTCCCGGTAACCGCCCCCACTAGTGCCTTTTTAATCAATTCTCTTAACTGATCTTGGAAGTCTTGTATCTCCAGAAGGGAGGTGTTTTACTTCCAGTACCCCACTAACTTAGGCCTATTTCCTAGCTTCAGCCGGGCCATAACTAATTTATGGGCCGTCTGGCCTAGCCAAGTGAACGTGGGACAAGATAAGAAGTCTACTTCGCCTCTCCTAACTAACATCCTGTCCAAATAGGTATTTGGATAGGAGGAAACGCTATTGGTCCACGTCCACATCTCCCGCCCCGGGTGCTCGAACCGAAACCTGTCAACCAGACCGCATCTAGCCATCAGATCAGCCAGGCTGGACTCGCACCTCTCCGATCCTCTAGCATCGCCTCCTACCTTATCTATCTCGGGGTCTAAGATGGCGTTCCAATCTCCTATTAGCACTACCCGCTTCCGACAATCTACAAACGCGTCAAGCTGACTGAAGAATGAGACCCTCTCACGAGCGGTGCTGGGCGCATGAACCGCGATCACTCGAAACACAGAATCTTTTACGGCAACATCGGCCACAACCAGCCTGCCCACCGCATCTCTATGAACAACGTCGACCGTCGCCGACAGGGTACGTTTAACCAGCACGGAAACTCCCTTCCCCCGCAGGCTGCCATATGCTGAGAAAACCTCAAAATCTCTGGCCAGCACCTGACAGTCCACAGAGGAAACGAAATGCGTCTCCTGAATCGCAGCCACATCCACTCCCAGGGACAAGAGGTCATGCCGGAGGTGAGCCGCCCGGCCCGGTGATCTCAAGCCCCTCGCATTCAAACTAGCCAAATTCAAAGCCATGGTACCTACCTTAAGGTGTGTCACACTCAGCTCCGAAGTCAGCTGGGGAGAGGACGCCGACGTTATGTGCCATGCTCAAGGTGGTCAGGTTTTTAATATCCTGACCTTCTCTTGCAATGCCGCCGATGTCCAAAGGATAAATTAATTTTATGGCCCTGTAGAGTGATGGATGGACCAACACGGGGACCCTTCCCTTGCATTGTTTTGACAGTTCATCAAGAGAAGGGTCATTTTTTTTCACCAGTTCAATTCCCGGAAACGCCCCTTCAGCGGCCTGCAGCCTTGTCCACAAGTTGGTCTTGCAGGCCTCTGGAGTTCTGACAAAAGTTATTAGGAGTGGGGCGTCCGGGAAATTTGAGGGGATATTTACATCTTTCCCCTCTATCTGTTTGTAATCGAGCAGAGGTTTTAAGTTTTTCCTCTGCCGATGGGAAATGTCTGTGGCCACAGATAGAGGGTCTACATTACATAGTTCCTCAGGGGCAAGGACCTTTAGTCTGGTTGGTCTGCAAGAGGCAGAGGAGTCTCTCCCCTCCCTCGGTTCATTCTTTTCCTTTTCTTTTTGGGGTAGTGGCTCAGTTTGCCTTGGTGTGGGGACGGGTTTTTGTGTGGTGTCTGGTGTTGGTGCGGTGTTTGGTGTTGGTGCGGTGTCTGGTGTTGGTGTTGGTGCGGTGTCTGGTGTTGGTGTGGTGTCTGGTGTTGGTGCGGTGTCTGGTGTTGGTGCAGTGTGTGGTTTGGGGGTGGAGGTGGATTTTGTTGTTAGGGGTGGTGTATGTTCACAGGGAGTGGGGGCCACCTTTTCTTCCTCTTTTCTTCTTTTGTTTTTCTTTTTCATTCTTTCGAATGAACCGGGGAGAGGTGAGGTTGAGTTCCTCTCCCTCTCACTTGCGGATTCATCCTCAGAGGAGCAGTCTTTTCTTCGCTTGATCCCCGTCTCGATTGGTGTGGGGACCGTTGGTTGTGTCTGCTCCTCTATTTGCTGCTGCAGCTGTTTTTGTTGTTGCTGCTCTCGCTGGTGTCGTTGCTGCTGCTGCTTCTGCTGCACTTGCTGATTTTGCTGCTGCAGTAGTTGTTGCTGCAGTTGTTTCCGCGGCATTGGCTGCGGTAGCTGTTGTTGTTGTTGCATTTGCAGAGGCTCCTGCCTCGATTTTTGGGCTGGTGGTGGGACGGTGGCAGAAGGGATTATGTGTTTCTGCTTTTGTCTCACTACCGTGCTCCATTCTTCCCCCTTGGCCTCCTGGGTGGTTTGGGTTTTCCTTGGAGCTGGGGTTGGTGCTGCAGTTGCAGGGGTTGTTGCCGCCTGTTTTGGTGCGGGCGTTGTCTCAGGGGCTGTGACCGCCTTTTGGGTTGTTTGATTAGGGGTTACCCTTTGGGGGCAACTCCTAGCCATGTGGCCCTGCTTTTGGCAGAACCAACAGTGTGGACGACGGCCCTCCACCACTACCGTTATGCTGGCGTCTTTGTATGTCTGCAGCGGTGGTATTGCTCGAACACCCTCCCTCTTTAGCCTCATTGCTATTGTGTAGCAGCCCAGGTGAGTCCCAGTTTTTGACCGTACTGGGGTCACCTGTTCTACCTCACCGTACTGGCTGAAGAGGCATCCTAATACTTCCGCAGGTATTTGGGTTGGCACATTAAATACCTGCACCCGAGTCCTTCTCTTGCCCTGGTATTCAGGTATTAGTTTGACTCTCCCATGCTTTATTTCTTGGAGGGAGAGTCTCTCCGCATCATCCTTGGTGGGTAGGAGGATGTCCCACACAGCGAAGCTCCTCTGGTACAGGTATAGTACTGGGATGTTAAGTTTGTGGAGGAGCCCCGCCATGTCTTCCTTCTTCATCCCTAGGAGGCGGTTTTCCGGTATATCGGAAATGGCAAAGGACAGGACTCTGCCCTCAATCGCCTCCCAGGCACCTGGTATGGGTTTTATATCAGCCCCCTCTATGTATTGTCTGTACTTTGTCAGGTACAGGTCTCTATACTCTTGAGGGGACAGTTGTTTTTCTACGGTCTTCCCCCACGCAGACCCTCTTGTTGGTGTTGGTATGGGGTCTTTAGTGGGGTTAGACCATTTTTGGTCTTTTATGGAGGTCGCCCCTGCCTGTTTATTGGCGACGCTTCCTGCCTCCCCAGATTTCTTGGTCAGTCCTTTTGTGGGAGTGTCACATTTTTGGGCGGCGGCTCCCTTTTTAGTGTCTTTTTCGGGAGCAGCTTCCCGTTTTGGGGAGTCGGCCTCTTGGGGAGCATGATCTTTTTTGTTTACTTTGAGGCCATCTGCCCCTTCCTCGTTTGTGAGGTCCAGGCGGTATGCCCCCTCATTTTCTTGATCTGCTCCCCTTTTGGGAGAGCAGCCCTCCTGGGGAGCGCTGTCCGCTTTATTGTCCTTTTGGTCTGGCACCTCCTCCTTTTTGTGGTTGGAGTGAGATGCTACGACCGATTTTGGTTTTGCTCCCCTTTGGGGTGTGTCGCCCTCGGGGGGAGCTGTTGTTAAATTTTCCCCCTCCTGGGGAGCGTCCAATGGTGTCATACCCGGGCGGTACGCCCCATCAGCAGTTGTTTTTTCTCCTGTTAGGGATTCGTCCTCTTGGGGAGCAGTAGCCCCCTGGGTGGGGGTATCCATATTGGTGGGCCCCTGGCTGAGGGTATCCATATTGGTGGCCCCCGGGCTGGGGGTGTCCATTTTGGGTCCCTCTTTTAAAAAATTCACTGAAAAAAGTGACGTGGAATCAGCGTCCAAAGTGGGGAGCCGACTTTGGCGCCAAAAAGAGGTGGCGGCAAAAGGCGGCAAGAGGGGAGATAGAACTGAGAGAGGGAGTGGGAAGTTAATGGAGGGAAGAGAGAAGGTGTTTCCGACCCTCCCTTGCGGGAAGGTCGTAAATTATCAGCTCGGATCCCCCCCCGTGGGGGAGGGGGGAGAGCAGAGAAAGACAGACAAAGTGGGGATGCGGACACAACGCGACCCAAAAAGCTTGTCAGGTGTTCCGGGCACGAGAATGTGTCGCCAGAACAGCACTGCCTCGCACGATGTAGGTATCAGAACAGATACTACACTTTGATCTTGTTTATATATTTTATTGAGAAAGAAAAAATTGAACATAAAAAACGTACAAAAAATTCAATTCAACAAAATTAGGCACAAGGCCCCACAAGAAATTGGGAGGGGGAGGGTACAGGGTCTTTTTGACTATGTAACAGATGAGACTTTGAAGTCTTACTCTTGAAGAAAAACTTAAAAAGCTAAGAACAGCATGTATTAATAACTGACCTTTGATCTTAACCAAAAAAGCCAAGCACAAAAGTGTTATGGACAGACCGATCGACCGATGGAGTGACTTATAGAGTCGCTTGCGCGCGACTAAAAATAAATGTAGACTTGAAGATGTATTTGGCAAGTAGTTTAGTATAACGTGTACATTCACACATGCGTGGTTATAAAGGAACACCTGCCCCTAGACGGAAGTTCTATTGTCAATTATATGGCCAAGTGAGAATATGTTATTGTGGTATTTGTATTTTTTTTTTTAACAAAGCTGAATTTAAAAAGATATATATTATTAAATGAATAAACTTATCGTTTTTGATAGTATACGTACATAACAACAACAACAACAACAGATAACAATACTGAAAATGGCTGAAATGCTAAGAAAACTCTTGAATGCAGAGACTAATACCCATGAGCTACAGGCGCTAGCCTGACATAGAAACTGCTACAAAAGTGAAACACAAAGAAAGACCATATGCAATCAAGAAAACTGAAACTGTACAATTGTAAGTTACCCCCTGCCCCGCACCAAAAAAGTTTCAACATCAACTGGTGCTATCTCTGAATAGTCGTGGAGGGCCAAGGAGGAAGGAAAGACTGAGGAGAGAGTACATTAATTAAACTTCCACTGGATAAGTGCAAAGAGGACTGGGATCTTATTACCACCTAAATCCTAGTGAGGACCAATGGTCGCTGCCAAAGTGAAATGAATGGTAAACCGCTGTTCCAGTAACGCAAATTCATCTGTAAATGTTATCGAAAGATTTATTTATTTGATTCTTTTTTGTACAAAGGAGGCACCATTTATCAAGGCCTAGTGGCCACTCGAGAATAAGGGTACGGAAGTCAATGGGAAAATATCGTAGTAATTGTTAGTAGTTGAAATTTGGTAAATTGGATTACTTAAAAGGACGGCTCATCAAAAATTTGTTCACGTTGGACTTGAAGACGACCATGTTGTAGTCAGTTGGAAAGCCCTTTATTTTATACTGTAAAATTATTCATCTAAGTAATCTGGTTAATGTAGTGTCAGAACATATCTGGTAATTACGGTTTATCTATAATATTCTTATAGGAGTCTGTGACATATTTCCATTGTATGGGCGCCTGGCGAGAATGTAAATCCCACGATATCATTATACTATTTTTAGACAGAACAGATATTACTCTTGGATCCTAGCCACAAGACCAAGAAGATATATTTTAGTTTCACGTACGGCCCAAAAGCAACATTTTTTTTAAATTGTGCCTTCAATGATCGGGAGATCCTTTTTATTAAAAAGGAGGATAGAAGGTGATAACATACTACGAACATTAAATTAGCGTATCTATGTACTAAATTAATTAACACCTTATATCCTTCTTTTTAATAAATAGGATCTCCCGATCAAATAATTTATAATTTGGAAACCGTGACACACGTACGTACGTTAAAGGTACTATGGTATTTACATATAGATGATTTGGAATGCTTCCTCATTATGCTTGCTATATACATACTGTGTCGGGTGCTGTATTCTCTGACCTGCTGAGATAAGCTGTTATTGTTATTTATATGATTAGAACCAAAGAGTAACTCGTACCCGTGATGCAAAAAAAAAAAAAAAACAGAAATGCTACCCATACAATCCATAAATTAATTCACAATCTAATCATATTTGGTGCAAATAAACTTCGGTCCCTGTCTGACTTATCCACCAAGTTTCTGTCAGGAATGTTCAACAGTCTTTGCTTTGAATTGATGCACAAACTTTGATATGACATGCAAAATTGACACATTTCTCTCGTGGCACTGCTCTGATTCTGGCTGTAATGGTCGTTTTTAGTTCGTAACTATTTTGAGGACTGTTCTTTGAAATAAACTTGCAGATAAAAATCTGGTGGTTCGGTGTGAAATCCATTCAGAATCGCACATTTTACAATCACTAAAGTGTCCCAGTGTATCATTGAGTGACAATAAATCAAAGACTGTTGGACATTCATCACTGACAGTTTGTGGATAAATTAGTCATAGACTGAAGTTTATTTGCGCCAAATACGGTTGGATTGCAGAAAAGATTGTGGATTTTGTAAACGATTCCATGAGTGGAATTTTTGTGTGGTGCTGATGGCGAGGGTCACTCTGCATTATAAAATCATTTTGGTATGCATTGTATTCTCTGTTTTTTTTTTGCCCCCCCCCCCCCCGATGAAACTGTTATCCTCATCATGATTGTTCTATATACAATGTTTTGGTTATTGTACTTTCTGGCCGTCTCATTTAAAGTGTTCTCATATGAAGCTGCTATACTCTATAGATCATATTTGCTATCCAGCACAAAGGTTAAACTTGCTATATCAAAGTAATAAAAACTAATGTTTTGTTAGCATAATCTGTCTTACCTTTAAATTGAAATAAGTTAACCCACGGCCAGACTATATAGACACTCATCATTAATAATGTAGACTGGTGTGAGATGGTTTTGATCGACGTAATCGATGTGATACTGATTTTTTTTCTCTAGGGTTAAGACTGGAAAATGGAATTCCGAGGTTTGTAGCGCTTTGACGTTCTTCAAGATCACCTTCAGATTAATCCATAGTATGGTTCCTCTGAAACTCTGACAATTCTGGTGCCTCTTTGGCCTTAAATGGTGATTCATAATACACATATTGATATCTGAAAAAAATAACATTTGAATAAACATAAAATATCAATACTTTAAACTGTGTACGGCTCCGAATGATTGCCATTGATTTAGAAAACAGAAAGAAAACTATTTATTTCTACTTTTATCGTTTTTTTTTTCTTTTCTTGTCTCTTTTATTTTTTCTTGTCCCTCCCTACCATCGGCCACCATTTTGTTTCTTTTTATCTTCTTTTTTTTTAGAGAAAACAAAAACGAAGTCAAAAGAGAAAATATTTTCATCTCTTTTTTTCTCTCTCATCTCTTAATATAACACGAACAAACGGTTCAATTTTCTTTTTTTTAATTACATTTTCTTTTTTTAATCTTTTTTTATGCCTCCTTTATTCTTTTTACCCTTTTTCCCTCCCCTCTCCTTCGCTCCTTTTCAATTGTTTCATTTGTATTCTATTTCTCAAAATGTCTCCATCGGCTTAGGTTTAGTTTGAACATCTTCGCCTTCATCTCCAAACGACAATACATGTTTACAAAAATAAAGATATGTTTTCTTTTGTTTTGTTTCAAATGATATTTCCATGCTGAGCTTGACGTCTTATGGATTTCTGAATTTAATATTCTGCAACTTATCTTTTATTTGTAGCTTGTTCAGGTTAGGATATCGGCATCTGTCAAGCAGTAATCTTTCTTCTTTCAGTATGCCTTTATCTCCTCTCTCTCTCTCTCTCTCTCTCTCTCTCTCTCTCTCACACACACACACACCGACATATATATATATATATATATATATATATATATATATATATATATATATATATAGGTTGGTGCAAAAACAATATCGTTTTCTCACATGTTACTTTTATATATGATTTCTGAATTTATTCATTGATATATATATATATATATATATATATATATATATATATAGAGAGAGAGAGAGAGAGAGAGAGAGAGAGAGAGAGAGAGAGAGTGAGAGAGAGAGAGAGCCATGTTATATATTATTTTGAAGCGCGTTTTCCGCTCTATCGAATCGTGTTATTCGTTACCATTTTCAATCCCTTCATTCATTTTTTTTTTTTTTGCAGACTTTTCGACACCATGGACAAAATTCAAATCCGCACGATTTTCTTGTTCCAGATTTAACTAGGCCGAAAAGCTGCCGAGACAGCTCATGATATCAATGATGCATTTGGCCCAGGAACCGCTAACGAACGTGTGGCACAACGGTGGTTCAAGAAATTTTGCAATGGTGACGATAGCCTTGAAGATGAAGATGGTCGCGGCCGGCCGACTGCTGTTGATAACGAACATTGAAAGCCTTAATTGAAGCCGATCCTCATAAAACCACACGAGAAGTTGCGGTTGAACTCAAGGTCGACTGCTCAACAGTCATTCGCCATTTAAAGCAAATATGGAAGTCAAAAACGTTGGATAAGTAGGTGCTGCATGAATTGAACGATAATCAAAAAAAGCATCATTTTGAGGTGTCTTCTATGCCCCTTTTGCGCAACAAAAACGACCCATTTCTCGAGCAGATTGTGACGTGTGATGAGAAGTGGATCTTCAGAACTTCCCGAAGCCGAAATGCACCCCACAAAAAGGTTATGGTGACTGTTTGGTGGTCTGCAGCCGGTCTCATCCATTACAGCTTCTTAAAGCCGGGCGAAACGATTATAGCAAAGAAGTACTGCCGCCAAATTGATGAAATGCACCAGATTGGTCAATATGAAGGGACCAATTCTTCTCCATGACAACGCTCGCCCGCATGTTGCTCGACTGACCCTGCAGAAGCTGAACAAATTGGGCTACAAAACTCTGCTTCATCCATCATATTCCTCGAACCTCTCGCCCACCGATTATCACCTTTTCAAGCCTTTCGACAACTTCCTACATGAAAAAAGCTTCAAAAGCTGAGATGATGCCGAATCGGCCTTCAATGACTTCATCGCTTCTAGAAGTCAGGATTTATATGCTAATGGGATAAATAAACTTGTTTCTTATTGGCAAAAATGTGTCGATTCTAATGGTTTTCATTAATAATTCGATTAATAAAGTTTATTATCAAAGGAGATGATCTTTTGAAGTTGAACGTAAAAAAACGACATTATTTTGCACTAACCTAACATATATATATATATATATATATATATATATATATATATATATATATATATATATATATACATACGTCGAGGGGGCACAAGTGCAATGAGTTCATCAGAGCACATTCTATTAAAATACCTGTAAAACAGGCACAGTGATGCAACTTTGTGGCGATTGGACAGGGGTTGAAGCCTAGTGGATAAAGTGGGACTTATTAGATTGCAGACCCTTTTCTGGACCCTATCCAAGAGGGAGAGGCTAGTTGTAGATGCACCAGCCCAGAAGTGGCAACAATACTCCATGCATGGGTGAATTGTGGCCTTGTAAATGTACAGGATACTCTAAGGTAGGAGCAGTTTTCTAGCACGATAGAGGGAGCCAACCTTCCTCGCAACAGCCTTCGCAGTGTCCTCAATATATTTGTTCCAGTTCATATTTCTTGTGAATATTAAGCCAAGGAGTTTGAAGGAAGAATTCTCAGGTAGTGAGTTATTTGTAAGTTTTTGAAGCAAGCTTTGCCATTCTACAAACTAAACTCATTTCAGTTCCATGCCATAATTGTAACCAAATATAAGTTGGTGAAATTCAGTGAGGTCTAGAGAAAAGGTTTAGAGAACATAAAATAGATATAAAAAATAAAAATTCCTTGAATGCCTTATTCTCTCATTCATCGCAGCATAACCATTCTTTTAACTTCAAACAAGTTAAGCTCGTTAAATTGATTTCAGATTAATCTCAATGAAGACTTATTGAATCATCACTTATTGCAAACTCAAACACAAAGGTTTCTACAATCTATCTCTTTTAATCAGTAAAATTATATTAAAAGAACAGAACTTCTAGACACAGGTTAACTTATTTACACCACAGAAAATAATACCTATAATCATCTATTATATATAATAATCAGTGAATAATGAAAAAAAAACAGTCATTTCATTTCAATTACACATCCAGCATTTGAATTATAATCGCTGTCTTAATTAAAAAAAAACAAAACAAAAAAACATCATCATATTCTTTCAGGTGTGTAACGGCTATATGGTTTTGAAAAATCTCACTCACTTCATTTCACAGTGCTATACGCATTTTGAATGGTAACGGGTTTTTTCGTTCTGAAATAGAACAAAGATATCTTTTTCACATTACACACACAAGATTGTAGTAGTATTTTATTTTCTTTAAATTAATCATCCTGAGGAAGTCTTGAAATATAGACAAAACGTTGATGAACGTATAATTTTTTTTTTTTTTCTTTTCATCTCTCTCTCTCTCTCTCTCTCTCTCTCTCTATATATATATATATATATATATATATATATATATATATATATTTATTTATTTATTTATTTATTTAGACAGCATTTTTTTAAGCATGTTTCATTAAATAAAGTAAACGTTTTTTGTTTATCAATTCTGTTTTTGATCCTTTCCCAACTTCTGAATAACGGTCTTCACTTTTGTCAGGAATTGGCTGATGTAATCGCCATATTTGTTGTAAGTCCGAGTATTGTCCAGTCTTTCTGGATTCATCATCAGGGATAGAAATAATCTAACTGGTTTTGAACAAGTTATATAATTTTTTATTTAATACCGTATGTACTTATTTCATTAGTTACTCATTTTAATAACTTTCTTAGAACTGCACGCCTGTGGAACTCTGTTCCGTCTGGCTGCTTCCCACCGGACTACAACTTGGATGTGTTCACATCCAACGTTAACAAATTCCTAATGAACCGCCCCCTTAAGTAAACACTTCATCAAATCTCCACACTAACGTAATGTACTTGCAATAACCCTTATCCTGAGTGGCTTCCGGGCCTTGATAAGTGGTGATCACTGTGTAAAAAAAAAAAGAAAAAAAAAGAAATTTCAGGATGTTACTATTATTGGTAAAATTTTCTTTATTGATAGTAAGTTTTTTTAGTTTTTATTAATAATGCTTCTAGTATTTCAAGTTTTCATTTATTATTGAGCTGTTCAAGTATATATGTGTTGACAACTCTTGAGACAAGGGACAGAAATGTTGATTAGTCAGGTGGCACCACACTCTATAACTAATGAACACATATCTAAGGAAATTGCTAAACCTCTAGAGGAAGACCTCTAGTCTGTAATGAAATTTAGCCGTAACTGGTTGGTAACGGTCAATGCTGCAAAAGCTAAGTTTATTTCCTTTAATAATTACAAGAAACCTTCTCAATCACTGATTGCCATGGCTAATGATACACTGCCTGAATGTACTTCCCTCAAGCTGCTAGGGTTAACATTCACAGACAAAATGAATTGGAACAAATACAGTGAGGCAGTTGTCAAGGCTGCTGCGAGGAAAGTGGGCTCTCTCTACCTGAGAGTATCCTGTATTTCTACAAGGCCATGGTTCGCCCATGCATGGAGTATTGTCGCCATATCTGGGCTGGTGCATCTGCCACCACTAGTCTCTCGCTCCCAGACAGGATTCAAAAAAGAGTCTCCAACCTAATAGGTCCTGAAACGTGGCATCCTTGTGCCTGTTTTACAAGTATTTCAATGGCACTAGTACCTCCCTGATGACAATATCCTCGACAAACCAGACAAGCAGCAAAATCCCACCCCTACACTGTAAAGATCTCTAGATGCCGTAAGCATTTTTGGAATAGCTTTTTTCCTCGGACTGCTGCACTTTGGAATTCCCTCCCAGGCCCCTGCTTCCCTGACTTAATTGACATGCAGAAATTCAAGTGTAATGTGAACAAACATTTTGCTGCCCAACTCCATGAATAGTATCTCTGCAAATCTGGTCCCAAATAGTAGCTCCTCTCGACTTAGTTGCCCTGTCCATTGTTTGGAGTGAAAGACAATAAAAAAAAAAACAATATAACACTGTTTTCGGAGTGATGCATAGTTAATCTCCTCAACAATATCGTGGTAGTCAAACCTATGTATATGTTTTCACCTTTACTGTCGGAGACACAATATCCCAAAGGTAGATTTATTGAATAAAATTATATATATATATATATATATATATATATATATATGAAAGAGAGACAAAGAGAGGTAAAATGGATGAATTTTAATGGCTGGAAGCTTTCTTTCTTTCTCTTTGCTTGCTTTAACTTCCCTCTGTATCTTTACTCTCTTTACTTCTCTTCAGAACAATAAATATATTACAGAAGGAAAAAAGCGTCTATGGAAACAGCCGTATTTCGAATCATAATCTGGAACTCAAACCAGTCGAGCAGAGCAGCAATATTTGTTTGCTCCGTCTGCCGCTGTTTCTGACCACAGAAATTGGTTCCACCATAGTGCAGGTCAATCACCGGCAGCTCTCATTATCAGTAACTAACACCCTTCCCCCCACTACCCCGAACCTGTTCGCCCTTTTTCTCTCTGCTCCTGCAATCAGCCCGTCGTCCACGCTCGGTGTCTGTGGTCATCACTATTATCAGCGCTGTCCTCTTACAGCGCCACCTATTACTTTAAGCCCGGTGATTTGACGTCGATTACCGCATTCATTGCTCTTCAGGCCTCAAAGCAGAAATACTGGACATTCCATTTTAACGATCTGTGAGGCAAGTTACACCATTGTTTCGTATAGTGTTTATTAGCACCTCATATCTTTGGCCCAAACTAAAGGTGGCTTCACACACATAATTGCTTCCAACATAATTGCTTATATGGTGGCAGCGATGGCGATGAGATCCCTTTATTGTGTATACAGATTATTAGGTGCTTAACGCGAGTCTTCAAACCAAATTGCATTCTCCTACATTAATCGTTTTCTTTTTTTTTTTTTTTTCAATTTATTTATCATTTTATCCTAGCTGAAGATGGGGCATTCTACCAGATACTAGACATTCACCCGCTATTTCATATCTTCCAAGCAAGAGATCTTTTTAAGACTATAACCGTTCCTGCAGGGGCAATTGTGTGAATCTCTTTTGCATTTGGTTGACCGGGTATATTTGCCAGGTACATGTGTCAGGGTATATTTGTCAGCTATATTTGTCAGGGTATATTTGTCAGGGTATATTTGCCAGGTACATTTGTTAGCGTATATTTTTCAGGGTATATTTGTCAGATATATTTGTCAGGTTTCTCAACTTTTCTTGGATTTTATAGTCAACATTAGAAGTTAAGAACTTCTATTGAAATTATAAAAATGATTTATATTTATTGAAAAAAGTATTATACTTTATATGTAGTATGTAGTAATAAGTACTGATCTATAGTGATAAATAGTAAGATTGTACATCTAAAACCAAGACTAGGTTTAAAAAGAATGGATGAGACCCATCAGGTAAGATGTAGAACAGTTGCATTGGGAGGTCAAGTTTACAGAGGAAGGCCAGAGAAAACATGGAAGGAAGTGATAACATTGGATATGAGTGAAAGAGGGATAAAGACCTGGCCAGAGATAAATTAATCTAGAAATTAATTTTTAAAAGTCGTCAAACGCAAGCCAGCATTTAAAACGGAGTTCAATTAAATTTGATGCTGATGAGAAATATTTTGTTATATTCCATCAAACAATCATGTATCTACTTGCATAATCGGCCTGATGCTCAACTGACCTGAAGGATCATATTCAGTCACCATACCTAACAAATTATATCTTATCTTCAAAAGCAAATAACATGTAACAGAATTATGCGAATTTGCAGGAAAAGAAAGTTTACTGAAGATGAAAGAACATGGATGCGTTGCATATTGTTTCGCTTATTCAGACTATTGTTCTTATCTTCAGATTTATTTGCACAACGTTTTGTTTGATGCAACGCCTGAACATAACAGCACCAACAAGATGAGGAAAAATAGGGGGAAAAATTACAAAGTTTACTTCTACGATTAGGGTCGATACAACCTCATGTCTCAGAAAAAAAATTAATGATTCTTTCACTTTATTAATATTACACAAAATTACACCTTTTTTTTTAAATTTTCAAATTTATATATGTATACTTGCTTCCCACTCATGGGTTGAGCTCCCTAGTATGAGGAAATAATGGTTCCTATCATAAAATTACATTCTTCTTCTAAACTTGAATGGAGTTCTGCAGAATCGTAATTTGTAAAAAGAAAAGCATTATAATTTATAATATAAAGAAAGCCTAAGAGTAAGAATGCTTTACTTCCACAGTGGCGAATGGGTTTCAAACCGAAAAAAGTTTATGAATAGAAAAACTTGTGTGTATTATTTGGGTTATTCAGATTACTGGTCTCATATTGAGTGTTATTTGCACAGCATTTAGGCTGATACAACCTCTAACCGTCTCATAGACTTGTGGCATATGAGATAAAATATTTGGTAAAATTCAGTTGTAAGTTACACTCTTCTGGAGGTTGAAGGTTCACTTCTCAGTGTGAATGACACTAAAAGTATAATTGTGAATTATTTAGGACTTCTGCCCAGTCATGGCTGACAGAACGAGAGCATGCTACTCCCATGAATTAAATACAGTGTTTTGTTCAAAAATACCATTAAGATTCCTGAGTTCAACAAGCTTAAAGAAAGTTAGAGATTATATCGATCAAAACATTGTGAAAATAACACTCGAGACGAGAATTTTAATCGACTGCTATACTTGTATCAAGGTGTCGAGTTAAAAAGAAAAAAGTAAAATAAATAAAATAGCATTGCATACTTTACATGTAGAGCTTCGCTGCATAATTGAGAACAGAACTTACACCCAGCGGCAGTTATTTCATCTGTATGGATAAGGAGATTATACTGAAGTTATTGCTGAAAGCATCTTTAGGGTTGTATGTTTTTGGCAAGGAAGTTTCACGCCTACGTTGTCTGGTATTCCCAAGTGGTCACTAAACTGATACTGGCCAGTCGCAACGTCACTTAACTTCACTATCTAATGAAAACATGTGTGTCAATGCGATTATCCTACTTTAAAACTGGCCTTATACCAAACTTGCCTGACATAGTGAAAAATAAGAACAGCTTATAAGTGTTTTAATTTGAATCATGAGTTATGGTCAAGATTGTGTGCTCTTTTTGATTTTCAGATTCTGCTGACCATGTGGTTTGATAATAAGACATGGTCAAGCAGATAAGAACGCCATTCTTAACATGGGAAAAGTAGGTGGGTCTACCACATTATGCGAGAGGAACATGATCATTAATCAGAAAAGAACCATATTTTCCATGTCACCGTCGTCCCATCTGCGGAGCAAAAGCGGGAAGTAGAAAGGAGCAGACAATCTTGCCTATTGCTGAATGGTGTAATATAACAGAGACGCATCTTAATAAGCGTTTTGATAATAAGCCATGAAAGTGTGTATACATTTCGGGCATATGCTATATTTTCAAAGCAGAAAAGTTGATAGACTATGAGAAAAAAACTAATGAGTAAATAATGAGAGATAAGTAGGAGATGCCGGGGTAGGGAACAGGCATGTAATCAATTACATTACTAATTTTATGGGAAATTTATACTTTGGAAACCATGCCCCGGGGGGGCGGGGGTTAGATGAGAGGGAAATGAAGGACTATTAACTCCTAAACATTTTGGTGCTTGTAGGCATATTTAAATCCATTTCACAAGGTTTCATTTTCTGAAATCTGATTCTCGCACTTCCTTGTAAAAAAAAATAAATAAATAAAAATAAAAATAACCAATGAAAAACAGATGTTTGTTTTTACCAAGCAACCAAGAAAGAAAAAAAAATGTCAACTAAAGGCCTTTAACCTAATTATGTACGATGCTCAACTTGTTGGGTACGGTCTTAATCACATCAATGCACCAAGCCAAATATATATATATATATATATATATATATATATATATATATATATATATATATATATATATATATATATATAATATAAAGCTGAATGTGTGTGTGTGTGTGTCTGGTCACGAATAGGCTCCTATATGGTTGACTATTTTAAAAAACTGATTACATATAATGATAGAAGATGTATCGAGACACAGGAATGGGTATGTTTGATCTGGCAAAACGGTGGTTCATTAAAGTTGTGGGGTCTACGTTCACGCCTGGTACACAAAGTATGGAAATAAAAAATTTTTAAATTAAAAAAAAAAACGTTTACAAGTGTTTTTGATATAGATGTACATAATAATACTTTGATAAGTATGTTTTAAGTTAAATAGGGATGGTATAATAAAATTGTGGGGTCTGCGTTTATCGCCTGGCCTCCATAGAATGGAAATAGGCACAAACTTTAATAAAGACTTTTCATATCTATCTGCGTAAGTATACTTTGATAATTATGTTTCAGTTTGAAGAAATATGGTATAATAAAATTATGGGGTGTTCGTTCACGCCTAACCTCCATACAATGGAAATAGGTCACAAAGTTTAACAAGGTTTTTTTAATATAGATCCACAGAATATTGTGATAAGTGTTTCAGTGTGAACAGGTATGGTATAATAAATTATGGGGTTTATCTATTTTATTTTTACTTTCATCATATATTGCTTTGGTTTTGATAACCCCAAATTCAACTCAAATTTACAACCCTTCCTTTTCATAATCTATCATACTTTCATAAGTCAGAGTCCATTTTCTGTAGGCTGTTTTTAAACCCAGTCAACGACGGGTACTTTTGCTAATATACATATATATATATATATATATATATATATATATATATATATATATATATATATATATATATATATATATATATATGAAATAATGTGTATATATATAATGTGTATACATATATATAATGTGTGTGCGTGTATATATATATATATATATATATATAGATGAAATAATGTGTATATATATAATGTGTATACATACATATACATAATGTGTGTATATATATATAATATGTATATATATATGAAATAATGTGTATATATAATGTGTATACGTACATATATATATAATGTGTGCGTATATATATATATATATATATATATATATATATATATATATATATATATACTAGCAATCGGTGCCCGGCGTTGCCCAGGTGTTTTGAAGTGTATGCTGAGGAAAAAAAAAAGGTTAATTTTTTTAAACTTTGACCCCTATTATGACCTCTTAACATTTATTGTTTAGGGATCAAGTAAAGTTAATAAGTTAGATCCATGTCCAAGGAATCTATATATAAAATATCACGTGTTTAGACCCTAAATTGTAGGAGGAGTTTGGTAGAGTTCTCAAAGGTCAAATTGTTGAATATTGACCACTTAATCGCCAAAGTTCTGTCGAAAACCTATCACATCGATTTTCCCAAATCTCAGTACCCTGTATATCAAATTTCGAATCTGTAGGCTAAAAATTGACAGAGTTTTAGCGTAGGGAAATGCACACAGACGCACAGACACACACAGAGACTATCACTTATATATATATATATATATATATATATATATATATATATATATATATATATATATAAACATAAACATCATATATATAAGGATAATAGTACGCCATATATATAACAAAAGACCATTATTTACTGAAGTGAAAGGAAAACCCGGGGGAACTTTACCCAAAAATAAATCTATATTTTTTTGTGTGTATTGATAGTCTTATCAACACCCCTTTTTTCTATTTATTTAAAAAGAAAATACAACTTTGTTATTTATGAGTCGTGGAATTGCATTCATCTACAAAAGATCTAGCTAATGTACATATTTTTTATCGTTTTTAATTAATTCCCTATTAGTTTTTTTTTTCGGTTCTCTTATACGATGATCATCTTTATTTAACTATTACGTGTAATTATATTCATACAGATATTCTATATGCTTTATATTTGCATAATATTTGCGTAGAAATGAAGAAAATCAAATTTACTGTGTGTTTATCGTGTTGCCATAACAACGTGACGTAGCCAAGGACGGTAGTGGACGTGAGTGTGTGTGTGCGTGTGTGCGCGTGTTTTCGTGCTGTGTTTATATTATGCATATTGTTTCGTATCTTATCAACTTTTTCGAATCTATGTGTACAGTAATACAAACCCGTTTTTCGAGCTGAATAAATATGTTACATTGAATAAAAACACGAAAAATATATCCAGTTTGGTAGAAAAGTAACTTATCTTGCCTTTAATAACATTTATTTGTTATATATTTGTTTTTTGACAACTTTTTCGAATCCATGTGTACAGTAATACAAACCCGAAATGAAAAGACCACGAGTGAACGCGCGTTTTATATTTTATCTTTCTAGCTTTAAAAAAAAGTTTTAAAATTTTATCAGCCGGCATAATTTATTTTTAAATATTGAAATATTTCAGGAAAATTAATTTTTGCTAGATTTTCAAAACATTGTTTTCGTGTTGTGTGTAAGTGTCTGCGGCTAGCACCAGAATGGCGGCCGTGATGTCGTAGGTTGGATTGTTAAATTGTGTAAGTTTCGTATTTTTTTAATTTGTAAATAACAAGTTATGAAAAAATTAAACCCTTCCAAGAGGGACAATAAATAAAGCCATAATATTTTATGGTAAAGGTAAGAGCGTAGGAACCATAGTTTTTTAGGAGATGTGATTATTGGATTAACCAATCAGAAATCGTCTGTGGCACACACATCTCTGTTTTTATAGATATATAGATATAATGTGCATAGATAAATATATATATAATATATATATATACATAATGTCTGTGCATATATATGTATTTATATGTAAGTATATGTATATATATATATGTGTATATGTACAGATATATTTATATGTACATACACATATATGTATATGTACAGGTATATGTACATACATATATGTATATCTACATACATATATGTATATGTATATACATATACATTTATGTATATGTATATATGTATTTGTACAGGTATATGTGCATACATATATGTATATACATATACATACATGTATATATATATATATATGCATATGTGTATATATCTGTATATATATATACATATGCATATGTGTATATATATGTGTATATGTGTATATATCTGTATATATATATATATATATATATATATATATATTATTTTATATATGTACATACTTAAATATATATGGTGATTGTCACTTCTTGATAGAAGAGGACCATCTTTCCCTTTCTCTGTATATTATTTATCCATTTCCATGTACCTTTTTTATGTTTTCTTTATTCATTTTATAATTTATTTTTATTCAATTATTTATTTTATTTTATTCATTTATTCATTTTTATTTTATACATTTATACACATATAAATATATATGTGTAAAAATGTGATCAAGATGCAGTTTCTATCTTCTGTGAGAACGGAGGTGACTGTTCAGACCAACTCTGCTCTTACACAGTTTGTTGCAGAGGTCACACCTTATGCTGAGATTGAGGGACGCTAACTGCTACTGCTTTATTGTTGACATTCATATGACGCTTCAGACCTCTGCTTGATTTGCAGACCATAGGGCAAGTAGAACATCTGTGCTCCACGGTATTTTCTCCAGTTCACGAAAGACTGCTTTCCATGTGATTGCTTATGACGAGCTAGACCGGCTCCAGATAAAGTCATTTTACCACATAAATCACAAACATGACGGACAGATTTGACAGATTTTTCTTCTGGATATCACAATTAATTTTTGCATAGTCACATCTTTTTCTTCTCAAAGCTATCACAACCGTGATAAACCATGGAGCGCCATTTTTAACGATCATTGGAAGCACTCTCCCACATAGACATGCTAATAGCAAAAGCTTTTAGATTATCCTTGATGTTGTCCTTGAAGCATTTCTTTGGCTTGTGTTGTGGACGTTTTCTTTATATAATTTTGCCATAAAACAGGCGCTTGGGTAATCTCTCATCATACATCCTTGTTAGATGTCTAACCCACCTCATCTGGTTATATATAATCAATTTTTCAATGCATGGTACATCAGCTTACATATGGACATCCGTATCAGGCATAAAAGAGTTCCAGCTGATGCCCAGAATGTGTCTCAGAAATTTCTGGTACACTCTGTCCATGACTTTTATGTGTCTACCATAAGTTGTCCAGGCTTCAGAAGAGTAAAGTAATGATGATAAACACTAATCTTTGTACAAAAGGTTATACCTTACTCACCTCTCTAAGCCACCAAAAGCCTTAGTGGCACGCTGTATCCTTATCCTATAATTGACCTCAGCATCCAGTCCCATCTTTGGCAAGAGTGCTACCCAAATACATGAAGGTGGCAACCGCAGCAAGCTTCTGGTTGTTGACAAAAATATTTGGTTCCGCATACAAATTACCGAGTGGAGATGTGAATATGATCTTGGTCTTTTAAGATTAATAGTAAACAAAAAGATGTACAGGTCTGTGAAAACAAATCCATTATACACTGCATATCTTCCTCACTATGGGCCACAAGATCAGCATCATCTGCATAGAGCAATTCATGAACCAGGTGCTGAAAGACTCTTGTAGAAGCATGAAAACAACAAAGATCAAAGACTTTACCTGTGGTTCTAAAACGCAAATAAACACCCAGAAAACACTCTTCAAAGTCGTAGAAAAGCATAGTTGCAAACTGAATAGAAAAAAATGTAGGTGCTGATATATCACCCTGCTTCACGTCATTGTCAACTGAGATGGGTTCTGATAGACATCCATTGAAGGTTAGGAAAGCCTTCATATTAGTGTGGTGCTCCCTGAGTAACTGTATAAATTGAGGTGAGCATCCCAACTTTCCTAGAATTGTCCATAGGACATTTCTGTTCACCATGTCAAATGGCTTGGTCAGATCAACAAATACCTGATAAAGCGAAGCACTGTGTTCAGTATACTTCTCATGCAACTGCCAGGCAGAAAAGCTCATATCCATAGTTCCTCTGCTCAGACAAAAGCCACTTTGACTTTCTGGAATGACAGACGGACAAATATACTTTAACACTCTATTAAGTAGAACTTTGGAAAATACTTTACCGACTGCTTCCAACAAACTTATCCCACAATAGCTTCCAGTCTGTCTTAGGCCCTTTTCCTTGTACAATGATATAAGAATTGCATCAACCCAGTCCCAATGAACAGGCACACTTTTCCAGACAGCAGTAATAAGATGAAGAATTTCATGAACAAGCTTATCACCCCTATGTAAGGCTCCAATCGGGTGATCATCTCATTGGAGCCTTCCCAATATTTACTTCCTTGATTGCATTTCTAATTTCTTTCTCAGATAGGAACTCAGAAATTTTATGGATAAGCTTCTATTGTGATAAAAAATACTATTGATAACATCTTCATCAACATCCGAGGAGTTGCCAAAGAGATCAGAGTAATGCTCAGTCCAACGAAAGAGAATCTTGTTGGGATTCTTTATAAGAGTAGTTTCATCATTCGAGAGTAGAGGGAGATACTGACAATGTTTGAGGACTAAAGTCTTTTTTAAGCAAATGATACATGCACTTAAAGTCTTTACAATCAGAATACACCTGAATTTGATTGGAGAGTTTAGCCTACCACTGATTTTTAATTTGATGGGGTCGCCTTTGGAGAAGACATTTGTTTGTTTTAAGTGATTGTTGGAGAGATTCCCGATTTTCATGAGAGGCAAGTAACATTTTATGATGCAACTCACTTTAGCACTGAAGAGTGGAATTGTTTCAGAATCATTATCATCAAACCAATCGTGATGTTTCGATTTGCCTAAGCTACTAACATCTACACTTATATTATAGAGTGTATTTTTAAAATGCATCCACGATCCATCGAAAACCGTAGAATTAACTACGGATCGAAGTTTTTCACGTACATCTGGATCATCCAGTTTGGATACATCAACCCGTCTGGGAATCTTAACACCACCTAACCTACACTTCCTCCTTATACAGATTTTCAGCTTCCCGTGTACTGAAAAGTGATCAGTGCTACTACATAATCCAGTTTCCTGAACTGATTTTTTAATAAAAGTTTTAAAATAAAGCCGTAGTGTTGTATTCTTTAGGGCGACACTTTTATCGTTCCACCCTGTATTTTTGGTTCTCTGTCTAATAGAGAGAGAGAGAGAGAGAGAGAGAGAGAGAGAGAGAGAGAGAGAGAGAGAGAGAGAGAGAGAGAGAAAGAGACTAGTGGTTGATGCACCAGCCCTGGGCGAATGGTTGCTTTGTAGGGTTATAGGTTACTGGTAGATGTGAATAGATTTTTAGCACAATAGAGGGAGCCCACCTTCTTTTCAAAAGCATTAACAATTTTAATATGCAGTTGTACCTTGGTACTCGACCATAATTCGTTCCAAGCTTTTTGTTGAACTCCAAAATGTTTGACAACCGAAATGAGATTTCCCCTTTTAATTAACTGAAATAGAATAAATTGGTTCCAGAGTTTAAAAGTCCCTTTTTAGCTGTACACTTTGAGGATTTTATAAATTTAGCTACATCACTAGCTTTGATAGAATCTTTATCCTTTAAAATAGTACTTATAGTTGATTTTGCCATACCATATTCCTTTGCAAACGCTAACACACACATATTCCTCTTTGAAATTTCTCTATCAGTTCCTTTTTAAATTTGATCGTCGTTCGCACAATTTTCCGTGTTGCACTCGCTTTACTGCTTTTATTTCTCTTTTCTTTCTTTTTATCCAATGGTAAAAAAAAAATGTTTATTTCTTCTTTGTTGTTCAAATAATCGGATTAGCGTCATGTAACGACTTTATAAACAAAGTTTTTTTTTTTTGCACAATTAATTACTGTCTTCCCGAGATACGTCCACTTCGTTCATTGTATTGAAGTCTACTGACCTTTTTATTTGACACCTCAAGGCCGTTTGTCATTCCATACAAAATAGGGGTCGACCATTTGAAATGCGTAGTTCTGGTGCCACGCTAATATGCTTAAAATAACTCAGACATCTAGACTGTTGAAGGCATTGCGATGACGCTGTTCTAAATATAACTCTCGTTGCAAAGTTCAGGCACGCGTGGCAATGTCGTTGGAGTGAGGTGGAGTCATCACACTACACTTCAAATGTTTCACGACTAATATGAACTACAACGTTCCATTGAGGAACACTGCTGTTTGTTTACATTCGTTCAACTACCGAGGCAAGAAAATCTTCAACCTTTGATTCGACCATCTAGGTATGACTGTACTACTAAATCTCTGTGGATCTTGTTTGTTATTTCGTTCATTTGTCTCCGTGCAAAGTGGATGACATCAAGTGTTGTGACGTCATCCATTAAAACAAACGTAAGAATACTGGTGCATATAGAAATTATTACCTACACATCCCCCTTTCGACAACACATTCTCTACTAAGCATAAAATATTCAAGTCAAATCATGTTAATTAGTTTTTTTTGTGTTACTTTGTTCCTTCTTTCCATGTTTGTTATTCATACATTCTATGTGATTATTATTCACTAAATATACTTCACACATTTACTTATGTCTGTATACATATGCACATAGTTCTATATATACATGCATATATGTATAAGTACACACACACACACACATATATATATATATGTGTGTGTGTGTGTGTGTGTGTGTGTGTGTGTATATAATGTAGGGCACCAGATGTCAGTGCAAATGGCAGGTGATCGGGCAGGAAATGTCCTGATGGCTTATTGACTCTTTGATGTTTCTCATCTACAAAAAAGGCTCTTTGGTAAATTCGTTCAGAGTTCACACAATTTCTACTTATTTCAATGGCAATCTTAGCTTACCTCCCACCTGTCTCTTATCTTTCCCTTTGTGCTTAAAGCACACACGCGCGTGCACACACACACACACACACACACACACACAATATGAGTTATTACACTTTTGTCCTAATTTATCTCATCTTTTTTTTTACAAACAAATCACCACGTATCAAGGCTCAATGTTACTTGAGAATAAGGGTTAATTGTGTCGTGGTTTATGACATAGATTGGGTAGAATTTGGATTATTTAAGAGGATGGTTCCACAAGAAATTACTTCTATTGGACTTGAAGGCTACCATATTGTAGTCGGCCGGGAAGCAGGCCAGTGGAACAGTGTTCCACAGGCGAACAGTTCAAGGAAAGAAGCTTTGTTCATGGAAACTACATTTAGATTCAGGCATATATAGAGAGTGGGGGAAATCAATATATAGTGGTTATAACTAATCAAGTGATTTTTGCGAAAGTTTAGCAAGGAGACCATAGAGTTGAGCTCAGACAAGCATCTGTTATGAAAATAACAATAGAGCAGAGACAGGCTCGAAACGTCTCTTCTGTGGGAAAGAGGTTGTATGGCAGAGAAAAATACATCACCTACTAAGTTTCAAAGCCGGTTTTGAACTCTTACCAAGGCAGGATAGGATGCCTCTCTTTTTTTCTTCTCTCTACTTCTCAAAAAAAAAAATAAATAAATAAATAATAATAATAATAATTATAATAATCAAAATATATCATTACATACGATCCAAATCTCTCTTTCTCTCTCTCTCTCTCTCTCTCTCTCTCTCTCTCTCTCTTTATATATATATATATATATATATATATATATATATATATATATATATATATATATATATGAAAATGGACTCTGATTTATGAAAGTATGATAGGTTCTGAAAAGGAAGGGTTGTAAAAAGATAGCTTCGAATTTGGGGATATCAAAACCAAAGCAAAATATGATGAAAGTAAAAATAAAATAGATAAACCCCATAATTTATTATACCATACCTGTTCACACTGAAACACTTATCACAATATTCTGTGGATCTATATTAAAAAACCTTGTTAAACTTTGTGACATATTTCCATTCTATGGAGGTCAGGTGCAAACGAACACCCCATAATTTTATTATACCATATTTCTCCAAACTGAAACATAATTATCAAAGTATACTTACGCAGATAGATATGAAAAGTCTTTATTAAAGTTTGTGCCTATTTCCATTCTATGGAGACCAGGCGCGAACGCAGACACCACAATTTTATTATACCATCCCTATTTAAGTTAAAACATACTTATCAAAGTATTATTATGTACATCTATAACAAAAACACTTGTAAACGTTTTTTTTTAATTTTTTATTTCCATACTTTGTGGACCAGGCGCGTACACAGATCCTACAATTTTAATGAACCACCGTTCTGCCAGATCAAACATACCCATTCCTGTGTCTCTACATATCTTCTATCATTATATGTAATCAGTTTTTTAAATTAGTCAACCATATAGGAGCCTATTCCTGACCACACACACACACACACACACATCTTTATATATATATATATATATATATATATATATATATATATATATAAACTGTGTCAATCACTTCATTGCAGATTAGTAAAATATCAATATTTCTTTAAAAAATGAAAATTGTGCCATCAAAAGATTGCTTTAAGTTTAATTATTTCCTAAAATTTTATTCAAATTCATGTTGTATTCATGAAGTAATGGCATTTTATTTTTTATCAAAGAAATTTTACTGTCGATCACTTTATTGCAGATCTGTTACCATGCTAAAACATCAGGCAAATAAAGGTTATCGAAAAACAAAGTTACTCGACTAGCAGAAAGATTGTCCATCAAAAATTTAGGCACGACGCTGGAATGGGATCCAAAATCCTTGGCTGCATTATTGAACAATCCGAACACCAAATCCAGAAAAATAAGGCATCAGGAGAAACCTTTTAGATCGTGATATTCGGAAAATTTGTAGGGAAGTCAACTGAAACACAAACAGCCCCAGTGCTTTCGTTTTTGCAAAAGCTGGAATCGCCCCAAGATCCAGGCATGCCCGATACAATGTGTTGAATGAGATTGCAAGGAACATCAAACCTCTTTCAGTGCCTCCATTGAGCAAACAACATAGGGTAGAATGAATGGCTTGGACACAGGATTACATGAAAATGGATTTCCAACAGGTCCTATTTAGGGATAAGGCCATGCTACTTTTGACAGTCCAGATAGATGGACCAAAGTTTGAAACCTGAAGGAACGACCCATTACAGAGTTCATCGCCAACAAAGAGGCGGAGGCATCATGTTTTGGCCGGGAATCATTGGGGATAAGGTGGTTGGACCATTCCGAGCGATAGAAGGTGTAAAGCTTACCAGCAATGCATACCCGGCCTTTTTGGATAACCATTTGTGGACATGGCTAAATGACCTACCATTGTCACGTCACTTTCAGATGATTTTTATACATCACAAGGTACCATCCCATTCTGCTTAGGGCGACTGCATTTTCCTTGAATCTATGGAACTCGTTGGGGAAACTCTCATGACCTGGCCACCGTCTCCTCCAGACCTTAACAATATTGAATATCTCTGGTCAATATTAAAAAGAGAAGTTTATGAGGGAGGAGAGCAATTTACTTCAAAGGATGCCTTGTGGAGGAACATAGTTGATGTTGCGTGAGCCATAGCTCCTTTTAAGATCAAAGAATTAACTTCTTCAGGGGACAAAAGGTTGTTTTGAGTTATTTTTAAAAAATGGTAAATATGTCGATAAATAATTAATTTATATGAGGCTCATACCTAGGAGATGTTTCTGTTTATTATTCTTTGACAGAAAAATATAATAAAAAGTAAAGTTGTCATTATTAGACATTGTATTTTTGCCCTAATACAACATTTTAAGAGACCTGCAATAAAGCGATGGAGAGTAGAAATTCTTTGATAAGGAATAAAATATCATTTTAAATATATTGATATTTTACTAATCTCCAATAAAGCGATTGACACAGTATATATATATATATATATATATATATATATATATATATATATATGTTCTCTTTGTGTAAACAAATGGACCTTAGGCGTTTCGACAATGTTAATTCATGTATCCATCTTAGCAACAGCGGAATAGCATAAAGGTTAGAAGCGCTAACTGTCACCTAGGCGGGCGAGTTTCAAACCTGGTTTGCGGTAGTTGCTAGTCTAGTCACACTGATGAGCTGTGATACAACGAAACAGTACTGTATGTGGATAACTATATATATATATATATATATATATATATATATATAGGCATATTGTTGCTTGCATGTAAGGGGACATGTTTACAGAGAACTTTATGAGGAAATGAGAGAGATGTTTGTTCACATTACATTTTAACTTCTGCATGTTAATACAGTCAAAGAAGAAGGAAACAGAAGGTTAAGTTCAAATTCTCACAGTCCGAGGAAATAAGCTATTAGAGTAGAATGCTTTCTGGCATATAGAGACCTCAACAATTAAGTGGAGGGTGAGGAAAATGTTGGGTTTGTCGAGGGAGGGGAGGTTAGGTACGTCAGGAGGGTTACAAGTGCAATGAGTTCATTAGAGTACATTTCATTAAAGTACTTGTAAAGCATTTCACACAGGGATATAACATTCCGGTGATGGGACAGGGGTTGGAGCTTGGTTGATAGTGCAGGAACTATTAGACCGGAGTCTTTTTGGGGGGCCCCAGTCTAAAACAAAGACTAGTGGTAGATGCACCAACCTAAATGTGGCAAGAATGGTGAATGGTGGCTTTACAGAGATGCGGGATACTCTCAGGTGTGAGTAATTTTCTAGCACGATATAGAGAACCCACATTCTTTGCAATAGCAAGTGTCTGTTTTACTCATAATTGGGAGGGTTGTGGAGTTCATACCTTTTTTAACAGTATTAGTGCATAAATGACCACACTAGATCAACAAAAACTTGAACACTGCATAACAGATTCCATAGTCAGTTCTTTCTTTTTTATATGTCTTTGAAGCATATGATCATGCAACAGATTTCTGCTTTTGTATGCAATCCTTTGCATTATTCGTGCATTCTGCAAGATCTTTCAAGCTGCATCGATTGGGCAGTAGAGGGCAAACAAGGCCATGCTTCATTGTAAGGTCCTCCTCTTCACTTTTACAGGTGGTTGGGTCAGTTTTGTAACCCTATGTGATCATAACAACTTTTGATCGTCCCATTCCTGTTCTCAGGCAGTTGAGTTTTTTCCACTGAAGCTAGGGTCTTTCTGAATCAGGATGGAGGACCTCAAAAGGGAGATTCCCAGGTCAGTAGGAGGGAGGAATCTACTGTTCTAAGGTCCTATGAATTCTACCGAACACTTTGAAGCAAGCCAAAAAACAAGCGATGCCCATAGTCAGTGACAATATATATTAGGCTGATAACACACTCCCACTAGGGTTGGAAGCTGAATTAGAAAACTTATGGAGGTGTTTAATTCTCACCACTGCAAAAACTGTGGCACAAGGGTTGGAAAGTGGGATTGAGAAGTTAGCGCCTCCGAGGAGAGGCACTCTAACCTACAAAAAGTGTTGACATTCCCCAGTAAGAGCACCTCAGGCAAATAGCAATAAAACCCATTTTCAAAGATAAAAGGCAAAAGCCTTAGAGGGTGGACCTTCTAGAACTACACAGAACAGCATTACACTGCAATCCATAGGGACCAGGTCATTACTGAGGATAAAAATCCCGGGCCTAGGTAGAAACCTCATGGATATGAGTCCATGGTTCGAATCACTTAGCTAAATATTTCAATACAGTTTTGTCAGGATTCCCTTGTAAGATTTTATGAGGCATAAAAATACGTATGGGTTGAGTACTATTTTGACTCTCTGAACCTGAACTAAATCTATATGCGTCTAATGTACTTATATATGTATGTATGTATGTATGTATGTATGTATGTATGTATGTATGTATAGGCACACGTACCATCTGTTGCCATAATAAACAAACAATATGATTGAATATCCAATATTTTATAAACCTATTTATACGAATCCATATGAAGAATCTAGGTTTTATTAGTACAAGCATTTATTTATGTAAATCGATTTATAGTTATGGATGGACTAAATAACCTATATATATATTTATTTTTTTCACCTCTCCTAAAAACAGACCCAGTTTAATAGTGCAATGTAAGACAACTGCAACGTTCTCCCTAAGATAATTGCTTGTTAATGTGAGTCCCTATCTACTTGTCTCCCCATGATGGCAGAGTTTGACTCCAGGTCGATTTTACTGTGGGGAAAATCCAGCTTCCCAAAAAGAGGCAATCTGAATAGGGACAAAAGGGGAAATGGTCTGTCTAGCAGCCTTTCTCTTTCACTGACTGAGGGTAAAATAGATGATGTGTAGTATGAGAACAGATACTACATCTTGCTCCTAACCAAAAGACCAAGGACAGTCGCTTGTCCTAATTCATTTGTCCCACTACACTCACGAAAGTAGAGCTGGACACAAAGCCATTTTTAATGTGGTGAAAATCCAGCTCCTCAAAATAGGACGCTCTGAATTGGGACAAATATTTAAATTGCCTCAGTTCAAAAAAATTTCTCGTTCATTGACCAAGATCAGAACAGATAATGTGTAGTTTCAGAACAGCTGCTACACTTTGTTTCTATCGTTTGCTATCTAAAGTTCTCGGCCTAATCCGTAAATATGTCCCATTTTCTATCTTTTGTTTTTTTCCCCCATCTCTCTCCATTTGTCTGTTGTCGTCATCCTACGTTATTTATTTAAGAAGATAAGACTTTCATTGTTATAGATGATCAAAACAACTTATAATGTTTTACCATCTCTCCTAGATACTAACCCAGTCTAATAATAATTATTACAATAATTTATTTACTAGCGGAACCTGTGGAAATTCCACAGGAGACTCATTCATATGTAATATATTGATGTTGGCATTCTGTAGATGTTCAGTGTAAATGGAGACGCTCTGATATTATTGTAGCTTTTTTGTTAAAACTGCAAAAGTATTTATTTAAGCTAGTATGAACGCCTGGCAAAGCCCGGTCATAAAGTACACTTAAATATGATATTTTAATTCTTGCATATTTCGTATATATTATTATAGAGTTAATGTTCTATTAATTTTTATATGTTATAAAATTGCGATTTTAAAAATAAAAAATATATCCATATGACTTGGGTGCATTAGCTTGAATCAAAATCGAAATAATAACTTATGAAAAAATATATGGATATAAGCCTGAAGAGTCCTAGAGTGGATGAAACGCGGAATATTCAGTGTAGCTTAATCGCCATATATATTTTATAAATTACTAACTAGCTCTACCTATGTATTGAGCACTTTTGAAGTAAATACTTAAAGTTTACGCATAAATCTATACTTTCGTATATTAATTTTATGTGAGTAAATTAAGTAGTTATATATATATATATATATATGAACAAATGATTAATAAAACATGTTAAAAAACATCTTGAAAAAGAGTTAAAAACATATTTAATTTTAAAAATGAAGCACAAGATAAGTGGATAATCCTTAATCCGCGGAGTTTCAAAGAAATACTCTCCTTCTCATCAGAGGGCAGGAATTAGCAAAATGCGGGATCGGATTTTGCATGTAAAAGTATTTAATGAAACCACAAGTAAGTCACAGATCTTACTTGGTTAAAAAAAGGGTGAGGTAAGGAGAATAACTTGAGTTCCTTCAGCCATAATCGAAACCGAAACCAAAACTTATGAAGAATTCTTGGTAAAATTATTTATGACAAGAAATTGAAGTACATACATAACAATTATACGACCCGAATATAAGCATGACACATTCTATCGTATTAATATATAGATGATAATCAGACTTTTGCAGTATAGTCATGGACTGTACACATAATCTATAATTCTCCACCATTTTTCTCGAACCCAAACCCAGTCTAATAAAACTGAACCAGCAGTGATAATATGAGTATGGGTATAGAATATAAAAGGTATTGTTGGGCTGATAAATCGGAATCGGGAATCAGAAAAATAGGAACTTTTTGGGGTACCAGAATCGGTACTGAAATCAGAAAAATGTGTGCCTATGCTAAAAGCGGTTTTTTCTTATTGTTTTATTATGATCTTTGTGTAAATTTATGTGTGTAAGTAAATTGTGTTATTATGATCTTTGTGTAAATTGTTTTATTATGATCTTTGTGTAAATTGTTTTATTATGATCTTTGTGTAAAACTTAATTTTCCATTTCTGATCGCAACGATAAAACGATAAATATTTATTGGTTTTAAACTACCAGTAAAACTTCAATCTGTAGCTTTACCCCTCCCCTACATGTGTATTTTTTACATTTCCGAAAATATATGCACATACTATATGAGTTTTTATGGTAATGCAACCTCTCCTCCTCCAAATCATAAACAACCCTATAGCTAAATATTTAGAGATTTAAACAGAATTGGAATTTGTAAGTGAGAACAGAATCAGTAATTGTATTGGAATCAGGAAATATATTGGAATTGTCCCATCATTAATAAAAATATGAATCAAAAATAGACAATAATAAAATGTGAAAAAAAAAAACACACACACAAAAAAAACACACACAAAAAAAACACACACACACACACAAAATAAAAACACACACACACAAAAAAAACACACACACAAAAAAAAACACACAAAAAAAACACACACAAAAAAAAACACACACAAAAAAAACACACACACACAAAAAAAAAACACACACAAAAAAAAAAACACACACACACACAAAAAAAAAAACACACACAAAAAAAAAAAACACACAAAAAAAACAAAAAAAAACAAAGTGTTTTTAAAAAAAGCCAACGGAATGTTGAAACTTGCAGTTCGAAGTGTAACAAGTAATAGAGATATTTAACAGAAAATAACACAACTGACTGGAAAGGAAAATTGAGCTGGATATTAAAATTGGCTATTTTTGCTCGGTTTCTACATATAGAATGGAATGACTGATATCTAAAAAAAATTATAAAGAATCGGAATTGGTAATTTAGAACAGAATCGGTAATCGTATCGAAATCAAGAAAAATATTGAAATCGTTCTATCACTTACTAGCGGGGGTACCCGGCGTTGCCCGAGTGTTTGTTTCCGGGACGGGGGGGGGGGGAGTTTTAAAAAATGTTATGGTAGGTAAGTAGGAAGGATCAAACCCGGAGTCGTGAGTAAAAGTAGGAAAATAAAGTGTGAAAAAAAAAAAAAACATCTGCAACGTTAACAGTTCGGCCACCAAGAAAAATCCATTCCAGTTGTTTAGGAAAAAAAAAAAAAAAAACGACTACGGTAGGTCGGCGCGAACGTGAAAATATAATGTGAATTGTCCAGCACACTAACCACTACGCCACAGAGCACTGCAGCTTAGTTTAGTGATTTTAAATAACTTCACATGAAAGAACTACGAAGCCAAACCGGTGTTCTCTTCTCAACTGTTCCTTGTGAACGATCCCCAAACGGTGTTAAGTGGTGGCAGGGGGAGGAGGAATTTATTAGAGAGAAAATATTTTACCACTTCCATTGATCTTAACCGATTTTGGCCGTGACTTCTCAGCAGAAAAAGTATAGAAATCTAAGATTATCGAGGGATTTGAGAAATAATAAGCCTATAACACACCTCAGATATTGTTCTGCCGTTTGTGCATATTATATTTGCATGAAATATCTTTTTACCTCTATAATGGCCCCTAGAGGGGCAATCAGAGTTATCCCAGAAAATCCGCTCTGGCAAAAATTTACTTTCATCATGACTAATTCTTGTGCAAAATTTTTACAAAATCCAAAGCGTGGTTATTGCAAGAAGTGGAAACGAACAAACGGACGAACTGACGAACGGCAGTGAATTACTAGGTCTAATCCCTCCTTTGTCGGAGGACCAAAAAGAGGCATATTTTCTGATTATTTATTCTTATTTAAATATAACGTACCTCATGGTTAGGACACCAGCGACTAACTTTCCAGATTTGTTCAGTGAGGAGGTTAGCTAGACATCAAACAAGTTAAAAAAAAAATAAAAATCTGCCAAAGGGAGGATGAATTCTGCTGTAAGATTAACGACCATCTAGCATTAAAACAGAGCCCCTGAAAGTGGTGAGGTGGTATACTTGTCACTCATCGGCTGCTCTTGCAACAAAATATTGCCACATCTGGGCTGGTGCATCTACCATTAGTCTCTCATTTCTAGACAGAGTCCAAAAAAGTTTCTCCAACCTAATAGAGAGCTTCCTTCAGTCTTGACAGACTATGGATATCCACTGTAAATGTACCGGCACGTGAAATTTTTTTGTGGCAAGAGTTTTGCAATCCCCAACCACACCTTTCCTGAGTCGACCAGGTCCTGGATATGACCTTAAACTATATCCAGTGGTGAGGCCCCAGCTTGTGGGCTTTGGGGAGTGTGGAGCCACCCTTTAATTACCATTGCTCCCAGGTCCACTCTGACCCGGAGTGGTAGTACCTGTTAGGGTCCCAACTATGGGTTAAATAGAAACCGACGTGAAAATAACAAATATATTCTGTTAAAAAAAAAATTTTCTTCAAAATCTTTGGATTCGGCATTAAATAACCCGAAAAGGGTTGATATGCCGTAAAACAACCAACCAACCAACCAACCAACCAACCTGAGTCGACATTGTTGAATATCAGCGCCAAGTGGAGGTTCAGGACGACTGGAAACAATGCCGAGATAAGCGGAAAGCACATACAGTGCCTAGAATTCCCAAATAGTCGCCCATCTGGTACTAGCCAGGCTCAACGTTGCTTAACTTCAGTGATCTGAGGAGAACCAATGTGTCAACGTGATTATGCCGGATATACATACAAACATGCTTAATAGGTCCCATACTATCAACCAAGCTCCAACCTATATCCTATCACTGGAGTATTGCATCCCTATGTCTGTTTTTTTTTTTTTTTTACAAAAGAATCATCACTTATCAAGGCCCGGAGGCCACTCGAGGATAAGTGTTAATGACTGTCAATGAGGCAATATCGTAGTAATCATTAGTAATGGAAATTTGATAAATTGGATTACTTAAGCCTTAAGTTTGTTGGTTGTTTTTGTCTTACGGCACATCAACACCTTTCAGGTTATTTAATGCCGAATCCAGTGATTTTGAAGAAAAAGTTTTTAATAGAATATATTTATTTTTCAAGTCGGTTTCTATTTAACCCATAGTTGGGACCCTTTTGGTGGCCTCTTACATAAAGGGACGGCTCAGGAAGAACTTGTTTATGTTGGAATTGAAGACGGAAGGGATACAGAAGATCGTTCCACAGGCGTGCAGTCTTGGGGAAAATTTATGTTTAATGAATTGTTTATGGAATCTACATTTAGGTTTCGGCACAAATAAAGAGTGCGAGAAATTATTGATAGTGGTTCCAGCTAGACGGGTGTTTTTCGTGAAAATTTGGCAAAAGGGGCCATAGATTGGAGTTCAGATGAGCACTTGCCATAAAAATAACGATAGAGCCGAAATAGGCTCGCAACGTCTCTTCCGTGGGAAAGAGGTTGCAGGGAAGAGAAAAGGGCATCTCCTACGAGGCTACAAAGTCTATTTTAAACTCTGTCCAGGCAGGATAAGTACTTTAATAGAATGTGCCCTGATGAACTCATAGCACTTGTCCCTCCTTGACGTGAATAGCTCTGATTTTCCTGACAAGCAGGAAAATTCTACTTCTTCACTGTGGAAATTCATAGATGCTGGCAAATTGTCTACTCTATTAGTTTCTCCCCATGTATGGCTAGACTTTGGAATTCTATCCCTGTCTTCTGCTTCCCTGACCGTACTTTGCAGAAATTTAAATGTAATGTAAACAAACATCACGCTGCTCAACTCCCTACATAGTGTCCCTATAGTGAGTAATGGATAAAAAGAAATTGGTATGTTGCCAAATGTTATGCATCGACATTATTTGGATCCTGTCAGTGCTGCCAAAAGGAGTAAAAAGTATTGGCGATTTGGTAACTGAGGCTACGCCGCTCTTTGCTGAATTCTTAATGCTGTTCTGATACCAAGTTTCCAATGATGGCAATAGAATGAAGATATAAGAGTCTATGGATTAACATTACACATAGCTAATCATTCCAAACGATATATAAGGATTCATATGAGCATGGCGGGGACAAAGAAGTGGGAAGGGGGCAGTTATCAATTTTAGAATTTCTATTTAGTTCCATAATTAAAGTGGGTCCAAATAAATAATGAATATTAAGAGTCTGACAGTTTATAAAGTAACCGCCCATCCCGCCCTTCCTCCATCTCACAGTAACATCACTGTTCTCTTTCATAAGCTTATATCTAATATATAAAGTCATCTTGCCGGATTTTTCATGTTAGATCTAAATAACAATGCATCAAATCTGGTAATCTCCAAAAATACTGTTAGGGCTTACAACATGGCCGCCAGAAGAGTCAACAAAAAATTGCGAATAAAATATATAAAACTCGTAATTTCTGTTTTTAAAGTGGGTTGTCAATTTTCTTTATGAAATATACTTCCAAAATAAACTATTACAGTCGTTTAAAACATAATAGAAGTATTATTTTTTAAAAACAATGTTTACAAAATGTCTACGCACGTTCGTAGACATTTTGTAAACATTGTTTTTAAAAAATAAAAAATAATACTTCTATTATGTTTTAAACGACTGTAATAGTTTATTTTGGAAGTATATTTCATAAAGAAAATTGACAACCCACTTTAAAAACAGAAATTACGAGTTTTATATATTTTATTCGCAATTTTTTGTTGACTCTTCTGGCGGCCATGTTGTAAGCCCTAACGGTATTTTTGGAGATTACCTCAAATCTATATTTGATTCTGACTAGTGAAGTTTTTCCTTTTTATCACTGCGACATGTTCGTTATACTAAAAAAGTGTAACTTGCTTCAATTTCCTTCTAAAAATAATTATTCCAGCAAGGAAGATTGTTACAATGTACACATATTTTAACTAATAACCTAAAAGACACAAAATGGAAAGGAAGATTATTAACTTAAAGCTAAAAAATATGAGTTAACTCCCTTACATTTTGAGCTTTTTACTTTTATCTTTTCTGACTTATGTGACTTATACATTTTTTTAAAATTTCAACTAAAATTATATCAATGGATGCCGGATAGATACAGCTAGTCTTACATATAGTAAGACCATCGATATTTCGTGCCCCCTCCCCAAAACAACAATATAATATGCAGACCCTATTAAAGGATTTTAAGTTAAGAAAAAAAAAACGTAAAACTAAGGTGTCCAGGACACTTCTGAACTTTTCTGATTTGTGAACCTACAGGCAGGAGCTTTAAATTAAAGTAATGGTGAATCTGGGTTTATCTATGTAAAAAATTTTTCACTCAGTCTCATATATATATATATATATATATATATATATATATATATAGAGAGAGAGAGAGAGAGAGAGAGAGAGAGAGAGAAGTCGAGGGAGTTATAACCTGTTTTGGTAAGAAAACCCCTATTTCTAACAAACAATTATTTTCATAAGGGGGGAAGAACAATGAATTGGCTAGTCCAAATCAAGTATCAGTATGTCTGACAGTTTACTATATGAGTCTGATTTTGAAAATCACACACACGTGCGTGGGTGTGTGTGTGTAGTCATCCACAGACACACTGTTTCGCTGTATCATAAGCCTCAAACTGGGGTCGAAACTCGACTACATAGACGACAGTCGGCGCTCATCGCCCTACATCATTTCACTGTTGGTAATTTAGATGGAATTACAGTGACAAACATTGTTAGACACCGGAAGCTCCATTTGTTTACACAAAGAACATTAGATTATATGCTATTGCAGTTTGTTATTTCACTCTACGCTTAATCCACAGAAGCATATTTAATAATAGGATAGACTGTTTCGCTGCATCACAACTCTTCGCGACACACACACACACACACACACACACACACACACACACACACACACACACACACACACATACACACACACACACACAAAAAAAAAAAAAAACTTGGCTGTGATACAGTGGTTACACCGAAATCATCTTTATGAGATGAGGCAAGATCTCACCCATGACTATTTTGAGAGAGTTGTGTATCATCGTCTTCTTCTTCTTCTTCTGGTGTGGTAGTGGTGGTGATGTGTCCTTATTCCTTAGCGCTAGCAGCGGCACCTCTCTCTGTCTGGTTGTTTGGCCACTGCATTTAATAATATTCCGAGCTGTATTTCCTTTCTTTCGACTGCTTCTCATCTGCCTCTTGCAGGCCAGAAGAAGAGAAGAAGAAGCAGAAAAAAAAGAGAACCTCTCTCCTCGTCGGCACACACGGCAACATGATAGCTTTACCTAAGTGGCAGGAAAGCCATTAACTATCGCTGCTAAACGTAGTGGCCAGCTTTGCAAATGCATTTTAACCCAAGACAAACATGGACTCCTTTAGAGACGATGACGACGATACTCGACAATCAACTCCTCTTACAAATACCCCCTCCCTCCTTTCTCTCTCTCTCTCTCTCTCTCTCTCTCTCTCTCTCTCTCTCTCTCTTAATAGCGGAGAGAGGGTATAAGATTAATAGACTGTGAGGTAATTTGGAGAGCAAAGACTGATTAAATTGACGAGTTCAGTGAGTTGGTGCGAGTATTGAGGGAGAGGTAAAGAGTGTTAGAGAGAGTGTGAGAGATAGAGAGAGGGGGGCATAAATAAGGAAAAAGTAAAAATGTATCTATCTATCTATCTATCTATGAGAGGGTTTAAGATTAATAGACGATAGAGTAATTTAAAGACTTATTACATATAAGGGTTCAATGAAGAAGTAAGAGAGGTTGTAAAAGAGAAACATATATATATATATATATATATATATATATATATATATATATATATATATATATATATATATATATATATATATAGTAAGTAGATACGTTCAGAATGGGAGGGAATGGAAGAAAAAATAATAAAATAGATAAATAAATAACAGCGAATTTGGCGAGGTGGAAAAAAAGGCGGGCGTGGGAAGGTTGGGGAACAGAAGAGGAAATGATAATATAAAAAGAAAAGTGAAAAAAAAATCGAAAAACATTAAACCTAAAAAAAATAATCTAAAGAAAAACGAATAAGTAAAGTAAAGTAAAAAAAAAAAAATTCCTAAAGAAAGGAAAACCATTTCTGAATCCTCATTACTGTCTGGCGAGCTAACCCCGCTTTTTTCTTTCCTTTCTTCTTTATTGTTCACCCCCCACCCCACCCTTACTCACTCTGCCTTTCTAGCCTATCACTTTCTGCATCCCCTCTTCCTCTCTCACACAACACTACATATCAAATCAGTATTCTTTTGAAACCGGCCCACACCTCGTGCTTTCGTCTTCGGAATGATTTCATTGGTCCCCTCTTTTTCCTCCCTTCCTTTCATCATCCTTTTAGCAAAAGCACGTGCTCACCTCATTAGTATGCACATCTGCCGACAGTTTAAGAAAACCGGTCGACCAATCAGCGCTCGGCGCCGCCTCCGAGCGCACTTGCGATTCTCCGAGTGGCTGAGCGAAAACGTCAATCAGCTGTCAGTTTTCGCTTTGCTCCGCATTACTCGGCCGCCTCTCTTTGAAGTGACCACCCTCTTTGTCTTCTCTCTATTTGTTTTCATACCCATTCCCCCCTAACCCTCTCTCGCACCGGCCTTTTAACTGCTTTCTCTCTCGGCCTCTTTTTCAGTGCGAAATGAAATCCACACACATACATACGACTGTGTCGATTTCTTTTATATCGGAAGAAGCAGATCTCTCTTTCTTTATCGCTTTATTATTTTCTGTTTCTCTTTCATCGTTTCTCTTCGATTTATAGCGTTTCTACTTTTCTTTTTCTTCTCTTTTTATTTGTTATTAATCTTTAATTGTCGTCCTTTTCTTTCTTTCTTTTTTTCTAACTATTTCTTTCGTCGCTTTACACTGAAACCTTATTTATTTATCTATCTATCTTTACCTTTTTTTTCCTCTATTACTTACCCCCTCCTTTATTAGTATTACTCTTTTTATTTCCTTCTCTCTAATACCACCTGGTTTATCGTTAGGATGGTTGCCGTCTTGATCAAGTAAAGGTTGTTTATTTTCAGAATATTCCCAGATTCATCATGCATGTTAAATCTCCCCGGTGGAGGTGGGGGAGATGATTGGAGGAGACTGGTGTGGAGGTGGAGGCAATGGAGGGTGCGGTGATGTAGATGGGGGAGGGATAGATTTGGCGTGGGGCGAAAGGTTTGGTCGGGGTGTATGTTGGGAATCTAGCGTAGAGAATGCTTGGCGTGGTGTTGGTGGAGGGTTGGGCGTAAAGAAATGGTTGGATGGGGCTGTGGAGGATTTGATGGGGGTAGAGGTAGAGGACGGCTGGTCGATCGGTGGAGGTTCGTGGATGTAAGGGTTGGGGGTTCTGGCTTGCCTGTTATTAAACATTACTCGCCGTCTTATTAGGAGCAGTTGATTGGCTGGGGAGTGGTGGATGTTGGTGATGGTAGAGGAGGAAGGACTGTGACGGGCAAGGGTGGGGGGGGTTAAGGACGGCGAATCGGTGAATTTGTGTGGGTTGGGACGGGTGGGAGGAGGAATTGACGATGAATCGAGGTAACGGTGGTGTGGGCGGAGGGTGTGTGTATGTGTGTTCGTGTGGTGTGAGTAGAGAGGAGGGGGTAAGTCTGGGAGGATTTTCAGAAAACCGGGCCGGGAAAGCATTCCATCCATGGTCAGTAACGGCTGAGATGACTGACACTAGCCCCCCAGGTCAGAGGGGGATGGGGAGAGGTGCGGCTGGAAAATTGGCAGTGCAAATATCTTAGCTACCGACTGGTGGTGGAGGCGGCGGCTGCGGGGATACAGAGAGAGGCGGCTGGTGTGATAAAGCGGAGGGGGTGACGGGTCAGGCTATGGAGGGGGATAGGGTAGCTGGTGGCTTGTTGGTTCGTTCGTATAGTGTGGTTTGACTTGGGGTTGAGAGTGGACTGGAAGGGATGGACGGGTCCGGATGTGAAGGGTGGATATTGGGTGTAATGTCTGAGGGAAATGAAAGAGACCAGGCCATTTTCTTTTTCATTTCGGCCTTCTCTATTCCCCTCCATCGCCAACCTCTTCATTTTGTGCTTTGTCCTTTCTTTTCCATTACCGTTTTGGCCCCTTTTTTTTCTCTTTTCATTATTTCCTCCGCCTTCTCCCTCTCCAACTATCTCTTTTTCTCTCTCTGTCCCTATTAAGTTTATGGTTGTTCTCGCTTCCTACTCAAACAATTTAGCAGCTTGAACGACAATTATGACTTAGGTACTTGAAGTAAAACCCGTGGAAAAGGAGACTTTTCTCCAGATTTCTTTCAGTTTCATTCTTTTTCGCTTTCGTTTCTTTCTTTTTCTTTTTTTTTTTTTCATTTACATAAGAAGAGAAACAACCGTATAGCCACGAACAAATAAAGAAATAAATAAACAAATAAGAAAATTAAATAGGAAAAAGAACATACACGCATGCGCGTGTATATATACTCTCTGTCTCTCTCTTTCTCAGTTCCACTAACACTCTCTCAAATATGTATATCTCACAATCACTCTTACACACACACACACACACACACACACACACACACACACACACACACACACATATGCACTTTTCTATTCTCTTGCACACTTCCTCGCTCTCTTTCTCTCTCTCACACACACATACACACACAGACATAAACTCTTTCGCACTTTATCTATTCTCAGTATATCTCTCACATACCCGCACTCTCTCTCTCACACACACGTTATACGCATGCACACACACACACACACACACACACACACATATATATTTTATACACACGCACACATACAATTGCGTCTTTATAATTGTGATAAATTCTAAAGAGAAATAAAAGAGTTTGAAATTGACATTGGAAACTGGAGGAGGGGAGGAAGAGGGGTAATGGATGCGTTCACTTTTTCTATGGGAAATAAAACTCGCTCTAATTTTATACCGAGTTTTTAAAAAATGTCGGCTGTGGAAAGGATGGAGATGGTGGCGGTGGGGATCTGAGAATTCTTAAATTTTATTTCCATTTTCTATTAATGTGAAAGATGAGGTTCACCTGCTGTGGATTCAATCATTAGCCAAGTCAGTGTACTCAACATAGCCGGGTCCCACCAACGCCAAGGGTTGGCCATCTCCCTTCCCCTCCTCCCCCTTCTTTGGCGTTATCTTATCCTTCTTTTCAGCCTTTATCAATTTCAACTTCTTTCTTTTTATCGTTTGTTCGTTTTTCTTCTTCATTTTTTTTTTTTTTTTTCACTTTCGAAATTTAAAATTAGCTATCTTTATTTATGTATTTATTTATTTTTAAATTGCTGCTTTTTTCTTTGCCGGTTCTGTTTATTTTCAATAAAATGCTTCCCATACTTTTCTTCGTGTCGCATTAAAAAAATAAAAATATAATAACGTCTAGCGTTTTTTTTTCTTCCTATTTTTCGTTTTCTTATTAAAAACCAAATATTTATTTCATTTTAAAAATCTTTTTTTTAATCGTTTATTATTATTATTATTATTATTATTATTATTATTATTATTATTATTATTATTATTATTATTATTTAATCCTCTTGATCTTTAAAAAATATTTTAATTTGTATCTATTTTAAAATCTTTTTTAAATTATTTTTTTTATTTTGTTTTATTTATTCTTAAAATCTTTTATTTTGTATTAAATTTTTTTTTCCTGTATATCTTTTTGATACAAAAATTTATTATAGATTTTCTCACATAATGCAACACTCTATACACTGATATCTTTTTTTTATTATTATTATTTAATATATTTATTTATTCATTCATTTATTTATTTAACTTTAATTTTTATTTTTTATTTATTTATTTGTTTTCTTCTTAAATCTGTTTAATATTTATATTCTTGAAGAGTTGCTTTATAGATTTCTTTATTTCCTTTCCAGTGGAAATAAAACTTTTTTTATTCATCTAAAAAAAATGAATAAAAAAAATGGTCGTTTTATTAAATGGGAGGGAGTTAGGTTTTCTTTCCCAGTCTTTCATTTTTCCTCAAAACATCTTATTTCCAGATTGTATGATCTGGAACATGAATGTCTTTAACACAACGGCCATACAAGTTAAAGACATTTTAATCAGATATTGTATTTAGAGTATGGAGATCTTAAACGGGCGGATCAATGCACGAAACTAGTTTAAAAAAAAAAAAAAGAAAAAAAAAAAAAAAGATTAATCCGAATTTTTTTTTTTACGTAAATACTAAGCATTTAAAATTATCTATATTATATATATTGTTTTTATATTTTTGCGTTTAATGTCCGTCACCAACGAAAGTTTTCTTATGGCCAAGAATATTTATTTTTCGTATTACTACAAGGACTTAGGGTTAGTGGTCAGGTTAGAGATGAGTATGCATTTTTATGACTTTTATTTGTTGTATTGTAAATGTCAACGATCTAAGAACTTTAAAAAAAATTAACATTCTCTAACTCTACTATTAACCCTAAGTACGAGTGGCAATATAAGATGCAGGATAAATAATCTTGGTCAGAATAAAATTTCTATATTAATGGTGAACATTAAAAGGAAAAAATAATAGATCTTTTCTTTTTTAGTAAAACTAATATTTTCGATATTTTCAAATGCATGCGAAAAAAACAAAGACTTGAACAATACAACTTGAGTTTTTTTAAGAGAATAATTACACGTAAAAACGATTAAAATTACTACGGAATGAATTTCATCATTTCGTTTGCTGGACAAATCGTCTGTTAGCCCAAATGATCGCCCACCTTCATAGTCGGTCTTTACAACTTTTTCATTATTTGCATATTTTCAAATTTTATTGTACCCTCCCCGTTTACTTGCCCACCCTCTCCCCTACAAGATCAAAGGTAGACACAATCGGATTTTCATGTTGAAGGAAATCCTGCAAACTGATTAGGCGAGAAACATTTCTCCTCCTGTGACGCATGCCTTTGAATTATTAGCAATTTTGCTAGATTTATTTTGGCATACAACAGTGTGTGTGTGTGTGTGTGTGTGTGTGTGTGTGTGTGTGTGCGCGTGTGTGCGTGCGTGCGCGTGCACAGTCATCATAGTCGAATCTTCAAGCGACACCATAGTACCACATTTACTCTAGGGACTGCCCTACGTAAAATATCACCAAAAAATTTAATCGAATTTCATTTCTTCTTTTTCACGTGCGTGCGTGCGCGCACACACACACACACACACACACACACACACACACACACACACACACACACACACACACAGCCCTCATTCCTGACTGGTCTTTGGGCTTTATTAAGTGGTGATACTCATATATATATATATATATATATATATATATATATATATATATATATATATATATATATATATATTAGTGTTGGGATGATTAATCGGAATCGAAAATTGAGAATCGAAAAACTCGTAACTTTCTGGGATATCGGAATCGGTATCGGAATCAGAAAAAATTGTGCCTATTTTCCGATGCTAAAACGATTCCTTTGTCTTTTCTAATTTGATTTTGATTTAAGAAAAATTTTAATTGTTGGTAGTAATAATAAAATTATAAATATTTACTGATTTTAAACTTCCAGTAAAACTAAAATTTATAGATCTCCATCCCCCCACCCCACCTCAAAAGTGTGTTTTTACATTTGAGAAAATATATCTACATTTAAGATGTGTTTTTACAGTAATCGGGACAAAATACTAATTTTATAGTTAAATATTTAGAGATTCATAAAGAATCGGAATCGGTAATTTAGTATGGAATCGGTAATTGTATCAGAATCGGGAAAAATAATGGAATCGTCCCATCACTAATATATATATATATATATATATATATATATATAGTTTTTTTTAGTGAGAGAGATGTAAGAAAAAGGAACAAATCAAGTTGTGTGTTCATCAACGTTTCGTCTTAATTGTATAACGTCTTCTAAGAAGGAAACATTGATGTACATATAACTTGATTTATTCCTTTTTTTAACCCTCTATCTCGTTGGAATACTATTCCCATCAATCTTTTCTTTTGTGTGTGTGTGTGTGTGTGTGTGTGTGTGTGTGTGTGTGTGTGTGTGTGTGTGTGTGTGTGTGTGTGTGTGTGTGTGTGTTAATTTAGGTAAAAATGGCACCGGCAAAATGTCAAAAATGAAAAATCTGAATAAAAATCTTACAAGTTCATTAACATCTTAAATACGTAAAAAGAAAATGAGAAATGTTTATGGACTGAGACAAGTTCTATTTTTGTTCCAATTTAAAGTGTCCTCTTTTTAAGGAGCTCGATTTTTACCAAAGTGAAATCTGGCCTTGTGTCTAACTCTGCTCTTTAATCGTTATCAAATTGTCCTTGCTTTGTGAGGGTTTTTTCTTTATATATATATATAATCACTTGTGCCATTTTTACCGAGCACCGAACCCACCATATATATATATATATATATATATATATATATATATATAATTATTCATTTATGCCGACACACACGCTTTATTCATGTTTACGCAATCATCAGTGTAGGATAACAATTTCTGCCAGTCATGAGATTCGAACCCAGCCACGAAGCTTCCTTTAGCTCCGTATACATACAGGACGGGACGATAAAATTGTCGCCCTAGAAAAGACATGATTCCATTTCCGTTTGAAGAAGACCGGCTTTATTTTTTTGTTGCAGACTATCTACTAGTTGGCCATTCGTGTGCAAATTCCAAGAGTGATAGGTGCTTTCTATCATGTCTGAGTGACACAATGTTCAAGGAGCGAGATCGGAGATTCGCCACTATACAACTCATGCTCTCTACTGATTCAAGTTATGACAACAGGACCATTGTCAGCACCCTCAAAATGCATCACTGGATTGCTATGATTAACAGGGACATGCCCAGGGTGATGAAAACAAATTTTGCGGCCACGGTTTTGGTCTTTGGTGTGGTTTCAATTCAAGTGAGGGCCACATCATGCCACCTCACATCTTCGAAGTCAGCTTGAAAGTCAACACCAAAGTGTACCTGGATGTGCTGAAGAGTGTGGTGATCCCCTGGTGCAATTAGGTGGCTGCTGACAGACACAGAGTGTTGCAGCAGGACTCGGTGCTGGCCCATAAGTCCAAAGAGACCCAGGCTTGTTTTTAGAAGAAGTACTACGACTTTCTACCCTTCTCTCACTGCCCCCCCTCCCCGACCTGAACCCGCTGAACTCCTTCGTTTGGTCATACGTCGAGAACATCACCAACTTAACCTCCCACAACAGCAAGACCAGCCTGATCGCCACCATCCGCCGTGCTCCCGCCGACGCTTGTAGAAAAAGCATGCTCCGAGTTTCTGACCTGCATCGAGGGGGTGATTGAGGCTGAAGGCGACGACATTCAATAGATGTCGGCTTTACTACATAATGAAGTTACCTGAATTGATTTTTTTAATAAAAGTTTTAAAATAATGCTATACTGTTGTCTTTTTTTAGGGCAACAACTTTATTCTATCACTCTGTATATATATATATATATATATATATATATATATATATATACTAGCCGACCGCCTGGCATTGCCCGGTCGTAAATTCGCTTAAATATGATCTTTTGATGAATGCAGATTTCATATAGTCTATTATATTATATTAGACCCAATATATAGTAATGATTTAAAAAGTTAAAAAAAAAAAAAAATGACTCGTGAGCAACCACCGAAAATCGAAACCAAAACGTTTACCTTACGATTTACTTTTTCTTTTGACATTAATGTCTGATCTATGAAGACATGTTTGCTGGAAGGCTAAAAATTAAAGCATCAACCAATAGCTTTTACGTTACGCATGCATATTCGTAATGCCGTCGTTCGACCTTCACCTGGCAAATCCCATTTTTTTTTTTTTTTTCATTTTCACTCTTTTACACCGATTTTCCCCGGCTAAAACCCAAATATAAAGTTTCGCATGGGTTCGAATACCCTATATATTAAGTTTCATGTCTCTAGACTAAAAACTGACAGAGGAGTTTGGTAGGCAAAACTTTTTAAACAAATATGTATACGCATACATAAATATATATAGAAAGAGAGGTTTGTGTTTATTATAACCTTTTAACAATACACACAAAAATTATGTATATATATATATATATATATATATATGTTTATTTATTATTTTTTAAAACGGTAATCTACGGACACGCGTGTTTCGGAGTCCTACTCCTCTTCAGCGTAGCTTGACTGTTGTTAGGATTCGAACCCCGGACCTTACGTATTTCAGTCCAGCGCCCTAACCCATTACGCTATGATGCCATAGTTCAGTAGTTCAGTTTTTATCGTTTATCTGTTTACGTAGTTTTGTTGATTTTTAAAACTATATATATATATATATATATATACACAGCGTGACCCCCCAAAAACGGGCCTCAACTTTAATTAGGTCCCATTTCTTAGCGTTTTCTCCGAATGAAATGAAACTTTGGTCATAACTAGTTTATTATATTCAAAACATCACATCAAAACACTAGGGTCTTCGGCCTTTTTTTCTCCGTTGACTGTAAAATGCTCAGAAAAACAATTGAATGTCCTCTGTTTTTTTTTTTTTTTGGGGGGGGGGGGGGTCACCTATATATATATTATATATATGCGTGTGTGTGTGTGTGTATATATATATATATATGTATGTATATATGTATGTATGTATATATATATATATATATGTGTGTATATGGATGTATGTATATATGTATTTATGTATATATATATATATATATATATATATATATATATGTATATATATATATATATATATATATATATATATATATATATATATATGTATGTATGTATGTATGTAGATTGAAATGTGTGTGTGTTTATATATATATATATATACACACACACACTTCAATCTTGATTTTGGAAAATAAATTTAATTTCGAATGATTTCAACAAAACGTACAGTCAATTACATTGGGAGATGGGGGGGACTGTCTTCGTAAATGAATTACTTATTTCCTTCGATAGCTGGTATCGGTCAGGGATATAATATCGGGCCAACGTTCATCATTTCTGTTGAGAGAACGCGTTTTCGTTGCCAGGTGGAATGGCGAGTGAGGGTGGGGAGGCTAAGTTATTACAATTTCGTTTCATCGCTGATCGGATCAATATTATTAATTGCGTTTTGTATCTTCTTACTGATAAAATTAAGCCGCTTGAACTTTTTAACTGCATCTTCGCAGTTTAAACGCTGATTACTCAACACCTCATTTGATCAAGAATATTAATTGCGTTTTTTGTTTGATTGTTTGTTTGTTTGTGTGCGTGTGTGTGTGTGTGTGTGTGTGTGTGTGTGTGTGTGTGTTTTCTTTAGCGTTGTGTATAAAATAATCCTACTTACTGTTTAAGTGCTTTTAAATAATTTCCAAGAGCATTTGCATCATTCTAAGAATCTTATCTTTCAAAGAGCAAGTTGTATTTCGTTATATATATATATATATATATATATATATATATATATATATATATATATATATATATATATATATATATATATATATATATATATATATATAGCCGTCCAATCACGCAAAAATTAGCTATAAAAAAAAAAACTGCTGGACGCAATTACTTTTAGACGAAGGAAGAAAGCAAATAGCAAATTCGACTCCCCTCCCTCCCACCTGTACGAAATGAATTCGGAAAGAAATCTACTGGCGGACGTCTACGAGATTGCCTCCACATTTAAATTCCACAATTAATACTTTATTTATTTATTTTTTTCTGTTTAATCTCATCGATTACAGACTTAACTTTCAGATTTAATATATATATATATATATATATATATGTATATATATATATATATATACATATATATATATATATATATATATATATATATATATATATATATATATATATATAACTGTTATCCATAGTGATCAGTTTTCAATTATAACGTTCTACTAAATTGAGCACCCATTTTGTGGTCATCAACGAGAAAAAATGTCGACTATCTAATGTGGCTGGTGAATATTCCCATCTATAAAAAGGGGTTACAAAGGGAACTTTCTTAACACCCTCCTTTCTCTAGATTTTACTTTCTTGTTTTTTTTTTGTTTTTTTTTTTAATTTATTTTTAAAACTTCGCTACCTTTTTTTTTTAATTATTTCTTTTTAAAACCTTTCAAGCTTAAGACATTTTTTTCTTTTTTTTTAGACTTTACTAATTGAGACATTATTTTAAATGGTACTATCGGGGTGTGTCGAGGTGCTGTAGTAAGGAACCCTGAAAAAAGTGGTAATAGCGGGGAGAGGTCAAAACAACAGTAGGCAGCCCGGGTGGAGAGGTCTGTTAAAAAAAACGTGGTATTAGGCAGGCATGCTCGAAGCCTTAACGTAAAGGAGAAAAAGAATGAAAAAAAAAAAAAAAAAACCGTAACGACTTAGCCGATGCCTCCATGGAAAAACCGAAAGTCACGAACGTTGAAATTAAGGCTAGTCGATCGAAAGGGGGCGATGACTTGCGAAAATGTCGGCGAAAAAAGCGACCAATCCTTGTAGAAAACAGCCTAGATCGAGGTTTAAAACGATACCGGTTTCGTCACATTCTGACGCGTTTGTCGGAAGTTTTGGCGAGACATACAAACACACACACACACACACACACACATTTTACCCTTTATGTATAGAGACTAGCTTTGATGCCGGGGTGTTTGGAGGTGTGTATTGAGCAAAAAAAAAAAAAAAGTGGTAGTAGGCAGGCAGGCTTGAACTTGTACCGTGAAGGAAGAAAAGAACGTGAAAAAATAACGTGACGTCTTTGCTGTTGCGTCCATCGTCAAATCGGAAGTGGCGAAGGTTTAAATTAAGGCTAGTCAATCGAAAAGAGGGAATGACTTTCGACAATATCGGCGAAAAAAGCGACCCCTTTCTGAAGAAAAGTGTCCAGTTGAGGATGAAGAAATTAATGTTTTTAGCCAATTTTTCAATATTTGTCATTCGAAGGGCTGAGGTTCAAATTGATACTGATCTTGTGAAAATTCGTCGCCTCTGTCGAAAGTTTTAGACATACATACATACATTTAAACAGACAGGTGAGATTTATATTATAGATTAGTGCGACCACTAGCATAATTACTTTCATGTTATTTTTTACGGAGAGTGTAGTTAGTCTCATATGTTATTATTACAAATGTCGAATTTTCAGTGAATATTTACTGAAAACTCGACTTCGGAAGTACAACATGTTCTAATCTATATTTCTTTTGATCGTTTCATTTTGAGAAAGATGAATTTTTTATTATACAATTTCTAAGCAGGTTCATATCCACTAAATCGCCTTTTTTCCACACATATCAAGGCCCGGAAGCCACTCAAGGATAAGGGTTAATGTGTGTACGGTAGTCATTGGGACAACAGTGTAGTAATCGTTTGTAGTGGAAATTTGGTATAATTAGATTATTTAAGAGGACGGTTCGATAAGAACTTATTTACATTGGACTTGAAAATGACAATATTGTAGTCAACTGGGAAGCAGACCAGGGAAACAGAGTTCCATGGGTGGCCAGTTCTAGGAAAGAAGCTTTGTTCATGGAATTCACGTGTAGGTTTCTGCACTGATAGACAGTGGGGGAAATTTTGATAGTGGTTTTGGCTAGATGAGTGTTTTTGTGAAAGATTAGCAGAGGAGGCATAGATTGGAGCTCAGTCGAGCACCTGCCATGAATATAATGATAGAGCAGAAACAAGTTCACAACGTCTCTTCTGTGGGAAAGAGATTGTAGAGAACAGAAAAGAACATCGCCTATTAGATTACGAAGTCGGTTTTGAACTCTGTCAAGGCAGGATAGGTGCCCCGAACAGCTCCTGCCCAGATGTGGCAATAGTACTCTATCCTGGTACACGTTTTATACGGTCTGACATATTGGGTTTAATATGTATGCGCGAGCGCGCGTGCATCCACATAACCGAAGAAAGGATCAGTTCAAAATCTTTTTTTTTTCGGCGAATATCTATATATTTTTGTTCCCATCTTACGCACGTTTCACACACCGTAGCAAAAATCATCGTCTTTGGTTTTATAGGCTGCACTTCAGAGAAGATCATTTTTCAATTTAAAAAAAAAAAATAGGCAAACTATTCCAGTACCAAACAAAAAGAAAGATGAGAAGAACAGCAAGTAAAAAAACACGAAAAACTAGCTTTAAGAATGATAACTAGGTACCCCTCCCCCCTACGCAAAAAAAAACAAAAAAAAAAAAAAGCGATCTGACACAAGATTAGAAGATTCTCAATTCGCCATCTTAGATTTAAGTGGCATAGTTATAATCAACACTTTCAATTTACAACTGAAAATAGAATGCATCCAATATGCTCTGAAGCCGGAAACTCCATTGAGCTTTATTTTAAATAATTTGGATGATATTATAATGAATTTGTACCTTAAACGGCATAATCACATTGAAACAGCGTTTCTTGTCAGATCACAGAAGGTAAGCAACGCTAAGCCTGCCCAGTACCACATGGACAACCATTTAGGAATTCTAGGTGGTGTATATACAATACTGAGACGTTAAAAAATGTTTAGGTTGGTATCTGGGCGCACATTTAATCCACCCTCAGTTTTCATTAAGACATGTCTAGGAGAAAGAACACTCTCATGTAATAGCTAAGGTCTACTGTCTGCTCTGTCTTGTGGCTACCATTGCACTGATTGAGATTAGCAGTTGTACTGTTGTAGTGAAAAGAGCGTTTGGTTCTTCACAAAGTCTTCACCACTAGAAACAATTCATCTGTATGGATTTCCGAACAACTTAGTTGTTGTGGCAGAACCTCATATGTCACAATCAATGGGAGTATCATCATATACCTTAAGATATATTTTTATATAAACATATATATATATATATATATATATATATATTATAAAATATATTTGCAAAATCAAGGCAACAAAATATGAAATGAGAACATCATATGGTGTATTTCCTTATGTGTTACAATTGTGTCATAACTATTTGGACAAATTTAAACATTATATCATTTTAAAATATTCTAAAATAGCGACTCTTCAGACACTAAAATGTATTTGGTATACATATATGAATATATTCATAATCCCTAGAATAGGGATCAAGCGGCTGGACTCACCTCTTACTTATCCATTTTATTTTATTTTTTGTTCATCTATTTTTTTATTGCCTTTGAATTGAGTAAGTGACGTATTTTCGTATTTTTTTTTCTTTTTATATGATACTTCAGCAATTCGTATTTTGATATTTATTGACTCTTTTTATGTTTTTTTTTCCAATTCTTATAATTATTTTATCTTTTCCGATTTATTTTATTGATTTATTCCCCAAATCCTAATCTACACCTTCAAATATTAGTATTTATTTATATATCCAACTATTCATATCTCAATTAACCTCAGTTTTATATAATTTTTTATTTACATGTTACAATATATTTGTTAATTTTTTTCTACCCATGTTATTTCTTAAGAAAAAACTATAATTAAAAGGTTTACATAAAGATTATTAAAATTTATCTTCATCCCATACTGGTTTTGTAAATAATTTAAATGTTTAATCTATCTTTTCACGTCTTATCAAAATAAACACTTTTTTGTCTTCAAACTCAACTGTGTTCTTATTAATTATTTTACTTAATCTGTTGTCTGAGGGAAGTTCTTTTCAATTATTTTGTAAAATTCTTTAGGTAAGTTATGTTGTATATGTTCACTGAAAAGAGGATTAAACCAGACTTACTTTTTTGCGCCTATTTCTCTTATTTTTAACTGCATTATTACTGTTATATGCTTGCTTATCATTTTAATTTCATTTCTTTTATTCTTATCTTTATTCTTATATTTTTATTCTTTACATTTCTTCATCGTCATGTGTAGTTTATCCTGCTGTCTTCATTACCCACCTCCTTTATGTATTTGATCTTTCCTTGATATCCTGATCTAATAAAAGCTTCATTATAGTAATTCTTATCGAATATATTCTCATTTTGTGATGTCCTAGATATTCTTTTTGATATACTGGGAATGATTGCCTTTTTTATATTCTTAGGGTGATTAAATTTATAATCTATATAAAATTGTGTATAGTTCGGTTTATGATACGTTTCATAATTATATATATATATATATATATATATATATATATATATATATATATATATGTGTGTGTGTGTGTGTGTATAAATATATGTGTGTGTGTGTATAAATGTGTGTGTATAAATATGTGTGTGTATAAATATATGTGTGCGTGTATAAATATATGTGTGCATGTGCGTGTATAAATATGTGTGTGTGTGTTTGTGTATAAATATATGTGTGTGTATAAATATATGTGTGTGTATAAATATATATATGCGTGTGTGTATAAAAATATATATATATGTGTGTGTGCATAAATATATATGTGTGTGTGTTCGTGTTTGTGTATAAATATATATGTGCGTGTGTGTATAAATATAGATGTGTGTGTATAAATATATATGTGTATGTGTATATAAATATACATATATATATATGCGTTTGTGTGTGTGTGTGTATATATATATAAATATATGTGTGTGTGTATAAATATGTGTGTGCATAAATATATATGTGTGTGTGTATAAATATATGTGTGCGTGTATAAATATATGTGTGTGTGTGCGTGTATAAATATGTGTGTGTGTGTTTGTGTATAAATATATATTTGTGTGTGTATAAATATATATATGCGTGTGTGTATAAAAATATATATATATGGTGTGTGTATAAATATATATGTGCGTGTGTGTATAAATATAGATGTGTGTGTATAAATATAGATGTGTGTGTATGTGTATATAAATATACATATATATATATATGCGTTTGTGTGTGTGTGTGTGTGTGTATATATATATATATAAATATGTGTGTGTGTGTGTGTGTGTGCTTGTGTGTGTATTATTCACACAAAAATTTTGGTTGCATATTTCAGTTTTAGCTAGAACATTGAGCACTCTTATATAAACCTAATTGGAATACATGAGGGTAGTTCCAAAAGTAAAGCCTTTGATTCATTTAACTAAAAAAGTTGAAGACCTATGAAGACGGAAATGGTACCGTAAAAAACGAGCAAACTTTTCTGCTCCAAAATTAATTTTTCTGCATAGTCACCATGATTCTCAATGTGATTTTGCCAGCAATAAATGATGGCTGTGCATTAGCGTCCAAAGAACGTTTTATCACATGACAGTCGTTAGAAAAGTAAAGCCTCCTATTTTTTACTCAAAAAGTGGATGAGCTATAAAGACGGGTATGATACCATTAAAACTAGCAACCTTTTGTGTTCCAGAATTTATTTTTCTACATAGTCACCACCATTCTCAATACACTTTTATCAGGAATTCAATAACACATCTCTGCTTCTGATGCACGTCCATAACAGGGGTTGTTTTATCAGAGTCTCACGCCGTCAATATCTGTAACAAAGAGATAAAACTTTCAATGCATAAGTTTAGTCATAATAATAATTCAATTGCAATCCTTTCTGATCAATTCAGGCGGAATAAAAAATATTAGGCATTACTTTAGGAAAGATGAACTATTATGATAGAATATGAATTCAATAAATATTCAAATATACTTATAAATTTTTTAAGATGAGTTCGTCTTGCTGGAATGACAACTATATTTTAGATATCGTTTTTTTTTTCTTTTATAAATAAAAAGTAATAATTATTCTATTAAAATACAATTTATTTAAAAAAAAATGTCTGCCTTATTAAGTATCCTGCAACCAATGCCCCATGAGTGTAGATATATTTATTTATGACCTTCCCAGTTGGCTACAATATGGCCGTCTTCAAGTCTAATGCAAACAAGTTCTTAATGAGCCGTTCCACTCAAGTTAACAAATTTACCGTATCCCCACTACCAACGATTACCATGATTCTGATACTGTACACTCTTTAAACCTTATCCTCGAGTGGCCTCTAGGCCTGGATAAGTGGTGACTCCTATGTAAAAAAGGGGGGGGGAGAACCCGACGTTGCTCAGGATTGAATGATGACCAACGAATGTTTCACACTCATATTTTTATTGTCTTTTAAATCGGTGAAATCGACCAATTCTCAATCAAATCAATTGTCTGCTCTAGTTGAGGACCCATCGCGGTGCACCAGGAGAAAGCTTCACATATCTCCTCATAGTGACTCATAGTGACTTAGTCCACAATATATTGCACTTTACGTAACCTATTGTTGATTAAAAAAATATTATATACAATAGCTTGAATTAAAGACTAAAATGCAAAAGTCAAGTATAATGGTTCAATTGTGTTCTAAAGAGAAACATTCATTTCGAACGTGCCTCTCTCATATAAAAAAAATACTATTTATTTTATACACCTGGCCTTACTACTTGTGCGGTGATAATGGCTTGAGGCTGCTAGAAGCAGCTTATCCTGTCTTGACAAAGTTCAAAGTAGACTTCATAGCCTAGTGGGGGATGCCCTTTTCTCTTCTCTGCAACCCCTTTCCCACAGAAGAGACGTAGCGAGCCTGTCCCTGCTTTATTGTTATTTTCATGGAAGGTGCTCATCTGAACTTCAATCTATGGTCCCCCCCCCCGCTCGCTAGACTTTCACGGAAAACACTCGTCTAGCCAGAACCACTATCAACAATTACCCACACTCTTTATCTGTGCCTACACCTAAACGTAGATTCCATGAACAGGGCTTCTTTCTTAGAACTGCTCGCCTGTGGAACTCTATTCCGTTTGCCTGCTTTTCAGCTGACTACAATCTGATTGTCTTAAAGTCTAACGTGAACAAGTCCTTATTGAACCGCCCCCCTAAATTATAAAATTCACACTAATGTTTACTACGCTAAAATCACAATGACTACTGTATACCCATTAACCCTTATCCTCGAGTGGCCTCTGGGCATTGATAAGTGGTGACTACCATGTAAAAAACAAATTAAAGTTTAAAATGAAAAATCAAGTATCATGGTACAATTGTGCTTTAAAAGGGAACATTCGTTTCGAACGCTCCCCTGTTATATCAAAGAACCTGACTGTTGATTTTATGTGTCAAGCCTTTCGACTTGTGTGGTAATCAAATTTTTCAAATGTATTTGCGAATGTTAGGCTGTGTAAGGTGTTAACTTCAGTTAAAATCGCCTGTTTCTTCTTTCATCAAATTATTTCGATTATCAGTACTTATAAAAGACATTCTGATACAAAATCCTATCTGAGAATACTGCCAGGTACATAAAGTACCTTCGTGTGAAATTTCATAAAACTCAACCTAGTTGTTTTCGAGTCTATAGGTAACTAAGTCACACACACATACACAGTTGCTTTTATATAATAGTAGATATAGAGATATAGCTGAATCCACTATGAAAATTTCCCCCCACTCTTTATCTGTGCCTAAATCAAAACGTGGATTCCATGAACAAAGCTTCTTTCTTAGAACTGCACGCCTGTGGAACTCTGTTCCGTCTGCCTGCTTCCCACCTGACTACAACTTGGATGTGTTCAAGTCCAACGTTAACAAATTCCTAATGAACCGCCCCCTTAAGTAAACACTTCATCAAATCTCCACACTAACATAATGTACTTGCAATAACCCTTATCCCTGAGTGGCTTCCGGGCCTTGATAAGCGGTGACCACTGTGTAAAAAAAAAAAAAAAGATATTGACGTGATAAGTATGAAATAGATTCAATAATCAATATCAAATCTGTAATAAATATTACGTATAAGTCGAATATTTGATAAATAATAAATATGATCATCAAATATACAACAAATATCAAATATATTATGAAATACTTAATAAGTGTAAAATATATTATCAAATAACAAGTATATATTATTAAATATTCAATAAAAGTGATTTTCATGAATTTGATATTGGATTATCGAAAGACAAATAAGTAACTTTTTTTCTGAATCATTTGAAAAACATTTTCTCTCTGGAAAAAAAATGCATCGGTATTTTTTTTCGTCTTCAAAGTTTCTAGAAATGTGATTGTTTCTTGTTTTATCCACGACCCCTCACCCCGCCTCATTCAACGTTCATTCCCTCCCCTTCCCCAACTTCGCTTTTACACCCGCAGGTCTTTAATACTTCCTTTCTCTTTCTTCATTGTTCAAATATTTTTGCGCTCCCCTTCCGAGAAATTCTCTCTCATCTTTTCTATGAGCCTCCCTCCACTCTCCACATTTTCCATGAAACTTGTTTTGTTAAGTGTGTTCTTTTTTTTTTTTTTTTTTTTTATCTTGCCGTCCCCACCCACTTTTTCCTTTTTCTTTTCTTTTTTTTTACTTCTTTTTAACAGGTCTTTGTTGTGGATGTTTTTTCTTTTCTTTTTAAAAAAAATCCCTTTGTTAGGCGTGACCTTCTCCTATCACCCAATCCCCAAACCGAAAAAATCTGTTTGTTTGTTGGTTTGTTTCTTCTTCTTCTTCTTCTTCTTCTTCTTCTTCTTCTTCTTCTTCTTCTTCTTCTTCTTCTTCTTCTTCTTCTTCTTCTAAAAACAAAGAAAAAACGGCTGTCTTCTGTGATTTGCATTAAATTAAACAAATAACAACAACAATAATAATAATGACAATAATAATAATAACAATAATAATAATAATAATAATAATAACAATAACAACAATAATAATAATAACAACAACAATAACAACAACAATAATAATAACAATAATAATAACAACAACAACAACAATAACAACAACAATAATAATAATAACAATAATAAAAACAACAACAACAACAACAATAATTACAATAATAATAATAACAATAATAATAATAATAATAATAATAACAACAACAACAACAACAATAACAACAATAATAATAATAACAACAACAACAATAATAATAATAATAACAATAACAACAATGATAATAATAATAATAACAACAACAATAACAACAACAATAATAATAACAATAATAACAATAATAATAATAATAATGATAATAATAATAATAACAACAACAATAACAATAATAATAACAATAATAACAATAATAACAATAATAATAACAACAACAACAACAACAATAATAATAATAACAACAACAATAACAACAACAATAATAATAATAACAACAACAATAACAACAACAATAATAATAACAACAACAATAATAACAATAATAATAATAACAATAATAATAATAACAATAATAATAACAACAACAACAACAATAATAATAATAGCAACAACAACAATAATAATAACAACAACAAAAATAACAACAACAACAATAATAATAATAATAACAACAACAATAATAACAATAATAATAACAACAACAATAATAACAACAATAAAAACAACAATAATAATAATAACAATAATAACAACAACAACAACAACAATAATAATAATAGTCTCAATTTTTTGTATGTGTTTAGTTGAATTTTTTTTTCTTGAACATCAGATGAATTCCTTTGACTTCAGACATTCAAGCTGTACCTTAACACTTTCGCAACGTTTGGTGTTTCCTGGAGTCTGAGTTACAAGTCGCTCAGATTTCCAGTATTTTCTACTTCTTTCGATAACCTTTGCAAACAAATTCGCATTATCGCAACAGCAGCTGGCCATTGAATTCTCACTGGCAATGATGATTGGTCATCACTGGAATTTGTGTAACCGCATCAGTCGAGGTCCGGGTAGTATTTTTTCTCTTTAGTCTTTCCATCCTTCTCAACCTTTCTCGACTGTTTGTGCGGTGCCAGTTGATGCCGGCAGTATATTTTTGGGGGGCAGGGGTGGATGTAATTTATGAATATACAGTTTCAGTTTTCTTGGTTCCATACAGTGTTCCTCTATCTTTTAGTTTTACTTTTGTTGCAGTTTCTATACAGCCAGTTAGCGTTTGTTGCACGTGTGTATTAATGTTCGCATTCAAGAGTTTTCCTTAATATTTCAGCCGTTTTCATTATTGTTATCCGTTATATCTTCTTAGCCATCCCTCTGATTTCAATTTCTCCTTTTTTTTTTTTTTACAAAGTTATTCGGGATTATTCCCAGTGCTCCTAGGATTGTTGTTGTCGTCGTCGTCGTTGTTGTTGTTGTTGTTGTTCTTCTTCTTCTTCTTCTTCTTCTTCTTCTTCTTCTTCTTTTTCACTCACTAGGAGTTTTCACACACGCCATCATCAAAGAATTCTCTTTGAGAACAACTTGTTCTCTGAAGTCTCAGTGACAACAAATTTCCCCAGATTCCCAGTACTCTCCACCTCTTTGGATACTATTTTCAAATCAACTTTCGTTATCGCAACAACCGTTTACCAGTGGTAGCGACCATTGGTCTTCACTAGAATTATATTCACTAGGAGTTCTCACACGGTTATCATCGGAGATTACTCACTGACAACAACCGGTGGTGTTCCCTATAGTCTGAATGGCAGCAAGTCCAGTACACTCCATCTTTTCCGATAACTTTTGCAAATGAATTTGCGTTATCGCAACAACCGTTTACCATTGATTTTTCACTGCAAGCGGGCATTGATCACCACTGGCATTTGGGCAACAACAAACTCTCAGTCCTCTTTGTATTTATCCAGTGGAGATTGGGGGGGGGCAAAAAATGGGGTATTTATATAAGGTCAGCAAATAAAACTAATGAGGCCCCCAAAGTGCTGCTGAAACATCCCTTCGATTTGTCATAGTTTCCTGATTATAGATTATTCGATCGAGAGATCCTATTTATTAAAAAGGAGGATAAAAGCTGATAACATACTACGAACATTAAATTATTAATATATAGATATTAATTATATAGATATTAATTATATAGATACGCTAATTTAGCACACACACATAAACGTTGTCGGGGGCCTACACGTGAACATCGTACATAAAACTGCACATGGGTAAAGCAAGGTGAAACTAAGATGAGACCAATCACTGCCAAGTGTAGAACTTTAGGAGCGTGAATTGCTGTCTTCATCACTCTACGAGGATGCACGTCGTTTTCATCTGCATCTGTGTAAACTTTGCTACGAATTTTTTTGAGTGAATGTTTTTCCAAGCAACGTTAGTATTTCATCTCAATCACTAAAGTGAAGAAGATTGTTTATGAAGACATTGCTGACATTGGGAGTTGACTAATTGCTTACTATTCTTTAATATTTTAGGTGTTTATGCATCTACGTTACCTTGTAATTTTTGGTGTGAATGTTTTAGAGTTAAATTCAATTCTTACGGTAGTTTTTTTGTATATTGTTAAATGAAAGTACAAAATAGTAAGAAAGACTTTCCCCGTTGCCATGTAAAGAATGACTTTCGAAATAAGCGATTATTTCAGCACGGTACCGTAGATACATAGGTACCTTATTCTTATACTTTTTTAGAATGTGTTTGTTCTCCAATAAAAAAAGGTAACTAAGTTGGAACAATATTGTTACGTTTTAAGAAATATTTAAACTTTTTTTTATTATTACATTTTCACCCCAAACAAGGTACGTTGCCACTTTGATGTAGGGGGGGGGCTACTATCAGGGACATAAGCTACAGGGGTACTATGTAGGGAGTTGGACAGCAAGATGTCAGTTCACGTTACACTTGAACTTCTGCATGTCAGTACAGTTGGGGAAACAGGGACATGGAAGGGAATTCCAAAGTCTAGCGGTTTTGGGGAAGAAACTACTGGAGTAGAAGGCTCTCTTACATCTAGGGATCTCTACTGTGAAGGGCTGGGATTTAGCTGCTTGTCTTGTTTGTTGGGGGTATTTACGTCAAGGGGATACACGTGCTAGCAGTTCGTCGGAGCATTCACCGTTAAAGTACTTGTAGAACTGACAGAAGGATGCAACATTTCGTCGATGGGACAGAGGCTGAAGTTTAGATGACAGTTCAGGACCTATCAGATTGGCAACTCTCTTTTGAACCTTGTCTAGGAGCGAGAGACTAGTGGCAGATGCATCAGCCCAAATATGACAACAATACTCCATACATGGGCAAATGGTGGCCTTACAGAGGTACAGGATACGTTCTAGCACGGTAGAGAGAACCTAACTTCTTCGCAGCGGTTCTGGTACTACTCTCAATGTAATTGTTCCAACTCATGGTTCCTGTGAACGTTAGGCCGAAGAGTTTAAAAGATGTACTTTCAGATAAAGAGTCTTTGGTCATTGCTATTGTTGGTAGAGAAGGTTCCTTGTAATTATTGAAGGAAACAAGTTTAGTCATGGTAGCATTGAATGTGACCATCCATTTTTGTCCCCATTCCACTACAGATCGGAGGTCATCCTCTAGTGTTTCTGCCATTTCTTTAGATATGTGTTCATTTGTTTTCCGGGCGTGTCTGTTATAGAGTGTGGTGTCATCAGCATATATACCCATCTCACAGACAACTTAAAGAAATTATCTAATCAATTCTCGTGGATATGTAACGAAGATTATTCATTTACAAATCATAATGCATCAGTGTAAAACGAATAAAATAGAAATCGCTACGAAAGTGTTCACGCTGCTAATAAACAAACACTAGGTACGTGCATTAATGGCGGAAAGTTGATAGGAGGCAAAGTATTGATAGTATCGAAAGTAGTGAGAGCGGGTTTACCATAATCTGTTTTTTAGGTTTCCGATTACTTTTTGATTGTATTTGGAAGATTAAAAGCCTAAATTTAATTTCCCAAAATAAAATAAAAAATATTTGTACACGTAAAAAAAAAAAGTTATAATGAAAAATGTTTTCATAACGACATTCGGAAACTGACAAATTCAACTAGATTTTGAAGTTAAATAAATTAATTGTAAAATCCCTTAAAAGATAAATATTAGTTTTCTGGTACTATATCAAAGATAATTAGAAAATTAAAGTCCTAAGATATTGAATTAAATTAAAAAAACAAACACATTGTTTGTACAAAAAAAAAAAAAAAAATAGCTTAATTAGACACCAAAAGCGAGAAATTCTGGCTTCGCACAATCAAAACAAGTCGTCAAGCATGAGTTCTACGGAAGCCCAAAATGTCAGAAAGTCAAAAGGCTATCTGAAAAGTACGTCAAATTGTTGAAGAGAGGTAGAGGGTGCAAAACCGACTGGTTTTCTTCTTTTTTTCCAGTCGTGCATCCGTACATTCCTATCGTGAACGTTTGTATAAGTTTTACCATTTTTTTTATTTAATTATTTTTTGTGTTGATGCGTTTACAGATAAAAAAAAATGTTTTCAAGATTATATAAAAATTATGTTACGCTGAAGATTCCACGTTGATTCATGCAAGGAAAATATTAAAATCTTACATATAAAAAATCTTAAATCTTTAAAAAAAAAAAAAACGAAATATTTTTTGCAATTAGATTTTTTTTTTGTGTGAAAATATTAAATAAATAATGCTTAATTCAATTTCCGGATGACTACAATATGGTTGTCTTCAAGTCTAACGTAAATAAGTTCTTGATGAGTCGTTCCATATAAGTTAACAAATTTACCGAATTTTCATTACTAATGATTACTATATTGTCCAATTTCTACTGAACACTCTTTAGCCCTTATCCTCGAGTGGCCTCTTGGCCTTGATAATGTGATGATGCCTGTGTAAAAAAAAATTATGATATCGTTAGTTCTAGAAAAGTTTTTTCTTCGAGTTATAATGATTTCGTTAATACGGACTTTTTTCATAATGTTCCTGAAAAAAAAATTATTGTTACAATTTACGATGCTTTATTTTCAACAAAAAAAGCAGAAATAAATTCATTCATCTTTTTTTTTTTTTTTGACTACTGAAAACCATAACTTTAGTAAAGTTTTTTTTTTAACAAAATAATACATTTCCACTAAGATTCAAATAAAAATAATGTGTTAATTATATTCTGTGATCATTATTTGATAAATACTGAAAATGTTATTAAAATTGGTTGATTTCCTGATTTTTGGTAGAATTTTTAAGTAAAAGGAGGCGTTAAAATGTGTATACATTTTGAGCATTGGCTATTCATTTTGCACGTACCTAGATTGATTATTTGTTTTTAAAGAGTTTTTTTTTCTTACTAACATTTCAGCTCAGCGTTGCCCGGGTGTTTGGAAGTGTACGTTGAGCAAAAAAAAAAAAAAAGCGGTCAATTATTTTAAACTTTGACCCCTATTATGACCCATTGACATTTATTGTCTGGGGTTCTAATCAAGTTAGATTCATGTCCAAGGAAATTCAAGTGTTTGGACCCAAAATTGTCGGAGGAGTTTGGTAGAGTTCTCAAAGGTCAAATCGTTGAACTTTGACCCCTTAACAGCTAAATTTCTAGCCGAAAACCGATCACAAAGATTTTCTCGAATCTCAGTACCTTGTATATAAAATTTCGAGTCTGTAGACTTAAAATTGGCAGACTTATTGCGTAGGAAAATGTACACACACACACACACACACACAGACACGTTCACTTTTATAGATATATAGATTTACAAATATACTTTTGGGCGCTAAAATCAACGTAAAGAAGAAAAAAAATCGAAAACTTTATTGCTTTAAAAAAACTTATATGAAATGTGAATGCAATTAAAATCTATAAAAAGAAAACGAAAGGGTAAACCATACCGACGACATGTTTATATTTATTAAGCATGTATTTATTTTTCGTGGAAAGCTATCGAAGATTATTCATGTACAAAGTGTAAAATGTCTGCGTAAAACGAATAAATCTCTAAATTAAGTACTTATTTGTAATCTTATAAATGCCTTATTTTGGTTTTCTTGATAGTTTGAACGCTGAAACGAACGCAAAGAAAAAAGTAAACGGATTTATATAGTGAAATTTAGAAAAAAAAAAGTATTTTAAATGCGAATGCAATCAAAGTCTGAAAGGATAAACCATGTCGATGATTTTTTTTTTGTTTTTGTTTTGAAATGCAATCAAAGTATATAAAAAGAAAAACACGCAAAGAGTCAACGTTATATGGAAGTCATTATTTTTTATTATTTATTTATTTATTGCGAACACCTAATGTGATTACCTGTTTTAACTCTGAGAGATTATTTGTATTTTTTTTTTTTCAACTGTAATGTTGGACGCTAAAACTAACGCAAAGAAAAACAAATAGGAAAAAGTTATTGCATCGAAGAACCTATATTAAAAATGAATGCAAATAAAGTCTTTTTAAAAAATGGTTTTACAAAATTTGAATCAAAACGACTGTTTCCGAACTGAAAGTATGTTTATTTTTAAATTAAACTAAAGCTAATTATGTGTTTTATTTTCATGTATATATCTCGGCAAACTCCAGGGATGTGTTGAAGAGTTCTTCATGTATAGATGGATAGACGTCCATGATGTTAAATTGTAGGAAGTTGCACCACTAATAGGAGCTCAAAAAAGGTGGACGATCACCGATGCTAGAGTGGAAAATAGTACGGTAGCCAGCACATGTAGAAACCTAGAGAAACGTGTAGACTCTGTTTGAATGAGAAATTAGCTATCCTGAACTTTAAAGAACTCAAAAATTTATTAAACTGCAGGAGTGAAATAGGAAACTTATGTATACACAACATAAACTTTATCTTGGGATGACAAACAAATTGATGAACTACTACTAATAATAACAGCAACAACAATAACAAAAATAATAAACATAATTATTATAATAACTAATAAATAAACAAAGACATAAAAAATACTCGAGTTTAATATAAAATGTCAATAAGCATCCCAATTATTACTAGGTCAGCTCCGATAACAAAAAAAATCCTCACTGAAACAAAAAAAAAATACAAGTGCGCGCGCTTATTGGCTAGGATAAATAGGTGTGTGAGTAACTAAGAATCTGATTGGCTGACTAATAAAGCCAGTAGCATGGGGGTATGTAAAAATACGAGACAACATCAATTCAGTGCAATACCCTGAGGAATCATCACGAGGATGAAACACGGAAAATTCTGTGTAGCTTAATTACCATATATATTTTTTAAACTTAATATATATACATTCACACTCTCTGCCTATATATATATATATATATATATATATATATATATATATATATATATAAAGATATATATGACAGCCCCTTTAAGAAATTCGTTTCTTATCGTTGAGCACTTTCAGTTGAATTAAAGTCGGTCAATTTAGCTCTTATGCATAGATCATCATATAACGATTAGATCACTGTCTGACTGACGTAAATGAGCATTTAAAAAATGTTTAAATTCAACGTGATTTTACGCGGTTAATGGTAGCCGAATTGATACGGTCTTCGCTAATCGAGCCAGAGATGTCTCGTGTTGCGGGGTTCGAATCGTTCGACTGGTGTTAATCGTGACACCCTGCACTGAAGATTCCCGAAAGGATGAAACACTAGTGTCTGTAGGTATTTAATTATTATAGTAAAAAAATAATCATATATAGACAGAGAGTGAAAATATTTGCTGCTATTTTGTGGAAATGCGTACTTGAGGGAGGCAGAATAGAATGTATGCTTTAGGAAACGTTGTACATGCTGAGCATGAAAGATTTGTGTAAGAAATATTTTCCTATTGCAAGTGTTTACGCATGGGAAAATGAAGGTTACTTTATATATAATATACATATATAATTATTTTTAATACCTACAGACACTAGTGTTTCATTCTTTCAGGAATCAGCAGTGCTCGGTGTTACGATTATTGCCGATTGGGAGATTCGAACCAGGCCATGAAGCTATTTCTGACTCCATTAGCAAGGAACAAACTGCTTGACTAACGTTAACCACGAGAAATATAGTTGAAATTAACATTTATAGAAAGCGAAAATGTTATTCAATTTATATATATTATAAACGTTATTCAATATATACATATATATATATATATATATATATATATATAATCAGTTTCATCAAATACTTTTGTATGCAAAATCCGTTCCCGCATTTTGCTAATTCTACCCTCTTATGAGAAGGAAAGTATTTCTTTGAAACTCCGCAGATTAAGGACTATCCACTTTTTAAGTGTTTCCTTTTCAGATTAAATATGTTTTTAATTTTTTTTCAAAGTGTTTTTTAATGTATATATATATATATATATATATATATATATATATATATATATATATGTACAAGACCACTTAAGAAAGTAAGCGTTTACGCATATTATCGAAGTTTTAATAAAACAAATGGTTGAAACCATTGCCAAAAGGGAAAATATGATGGAAAAAAATGTAATCTGCTTCATTCGAAACCTTAACCCTGATCTAATAATTATTTTTTAAAAAACAAACATTTTCACCTGGTCAAAATGATAAGACCACTTTAATAAAATCGGCTAGTTTTTCAAAAATGAATACGAAAAGCTTTCTATGTTACTAAAAGCAACTTGTTACTGGATAAAAAACACTAAATTATAAATGGCAAAAGGGAAACCATTATCAGAGTTTGATAGAGGAAGGATCTTTGAGCTTAATAGGGGTGGACTCTCCCATAGATCCATTGCAAACGAAGTGAATCATAGCAAAACGGTCATCACAATTTTTTTAAGAAATCCAGATCAATATGGGCACAAAAAGAGTCTCGGTCGACCAAAAAAAATAATCCCATCACTGGATCGCCATATCAGAAGAAGTTTAAAAAAAACTCCAGTATGATCTCAAGTCGATTGAAAAGTCAAACAGCAGCAGAATTTAGTCCTAAAACCATCAGAAGGCATCTGAAAATGAAGGGTTTCAATCATTTAAAGTGACTGCAGAAACCAGTCTTCTTGAACAGCACAAAACTAACCGACTTAAATATGCTGCCAAATACCAGACTTGGGATGAAGAGAAGTGGGAAAATGTAATTTTCTCCAATGAGAAAAAATTTAATCTAGATTGTCCAGATGGATTTCAACACTATTGGCATGATAAAAATTTGCCCAAAGAGACTTTTTCAATGCGGCATAGTGGAGGAGGGTCTTTAATGATCTGGGGTGCTTTCTCGTCAGCTGGGACCCTAAAGTTGCAAGTAGTGAAAGGCCAGCAAACATCATTGAAGTACATTTCAATGCTTGCAAATGCTTCTATCAGGACTGAAGGTCCATGTCTGGGTGGAAGAAATTGGATTTTCCAGCAAGACAACGCTGCGATACACACTTCTCGACAAGCATGCGAATACTTTTCTTCAAATAATATAGAATTGTTAGATCATCCAGCATGTTCTCCTGACCTCAATCCCATTGAAAATCTTTGGGGATGGATGGCAAAAGAAGTGTTCAAGGATGGAACCCAGTATGATTCGATAAAGGAACTTTCTGATTCAGTTTTCAGTACATGGGATAAAATTCCTTCGCAACTGATAAAAAACTTAGTCGCAAGCATGCCGAAGAGAATTTTTGAAGTAATTCGTAATAATGGAGACTATATTAAATACTGAGACACTTTTTAGTAATTTATAATTGCCTTTTGTTAGATAAATTATCAGTGGTCTTATCATTTTGACCAGGTGAAAATGTTTGTTTTTTAAAAAATAATTATTAGATCAGGGTTAAGGTTTCGAATGAAGCAGATTTCATTTTTTTCCATCATATTTTCCCTTTTGGCAGTGGTTTCAACCATTTGTTTTATTAAAAATTTGATAATATGCGTAAACACTTACTTTCTTAAGTGGTCTTATGATTTTGACCAGAACTGTATATATATAGTCATCCAAAGGCAAACAATTTTGTTGTATTGTAGCTCTTCAGTGTGACTAGACAAACAAGTACTTCAAGCTGAGATTGAAACCTGACATTTTTTTTAAGAATAAATGATGGTCTTACTCAGCATACTATCAGCACAAGTAAAATCTAAATGCTTATATTTAGCATTTTCAACAGCCAAGTTATGCATTATCGCTTATAGCGACTAGTGATCTCCTTACCAGACAGCTCAACCTGCGAAAATGAAGACATATATATATATTTGATTTTCTTTTTATTGTCCTATTTTTATTTTACATCTGTGTTTACATTTCTGTGTTCAATTAATAATCCGGTTAATTAAGTGGAAATTAAATTGTTGTTCGGAATAAGTAGAGTAATTAGCCATTGTTTTCGAAATTAGTTTGACTTGATGTTAAAAAGTTTAACCTTGCTATTATAGCCTCGTAAGAATAGTAGAAACAAATTAGAATCGTCTACTCACACACAGTCAGTGATTACGTGAGCAAGTTACAGGATGGAACGATAAAATTGTCGCCCTAGAAAAGACGACATGATTCCATTTCCGTTCCGATTTTTGTTTTTTTGTTTTTTTTGTTGCATACCATCTACTAGCTGGCCAGTTGTGTACAAGTCCCAAGAACGATAGGAACCTTCTATCATGTCTGAAAGTGACACGCTGTTTAACGAGCGAGGTCAGAGATACACTGCTGTACAACCCATGCTCTCTACCATTCAAAGTTATGACAATAGGATCATTGCCAGCACCCTCGAAATGCAAATCCGGATGGTTCAATGCTTGAGGGTACAGCTCAATGAAGTTTCCGGCCATGGTTATGATCTTTGGTGCAGTTTCAAGTGAGGGCCACATCATACCACCTCACATCTTCGAAGTTGGCTTGATAGTCCACACCAAAGTGTACTTGAATGTGTTGAAGTGTATAGTGATCCTCTGGTGCAATCAGGTGGCCGCTGGCAAACCCTGAGTGTGGCAGCAAGACTCGGCGCTGGCCCACAAGTCTAATGAGACCCACGTTTGGCCTCAGAAGGGCTTTGTACCCTTCTCTCACTGGCCCCTCTCTTCCCCTGACCTGAATCTGCTGGATTAATTCGTTTCATCATATTTCAGGAACATCACCAACATGCCCTCCAACAATACCAAAGCCAACTTGATCACGGCTACCTGCCAAATGTTTGCCGAGCTCCCGCCGGAGCTTGTAGAAAAGGCATGTCTCTAGTTCCGGACCGATATCGAGGCGGTGATCAAGGCTGAAGGTGGTTACATTGAATAGATGTCAGCTCTACAACATAATTAAGTTACTTGAATTAATTTTTTTCAATAAGAATTTTAAAATAAAGCTGTAGTGTTGTGGGTTTTTTTTTTAGGGCTACGAATTTATCGTTCAACCAGTGTGCTGAGTCCAAGTTTTGTTGGGTTATATCATTTTAACTAATACTTTTGCAAAAGGCACGAATCTATCTTTCTCTTAGTTATGGGTGAAATACACGGCATGATAGAAGTAAATAGATGCCCAAATATACTTAGATGTATTAATTATTTAATGAAAGTATTAGAATAAAGTACTAATATTTGTTTATTAGTTAACACCCCAAATATATTTATATACTAGCAAGCCGCCCGGTGTTGCCAGATTGTAAAATGCGCATAAATAATATATTTTAATTCATGCAGAAATACCGTGTGTATTAAATGTAACATTAAATTCCTTTAAAAAAAATGAAGTAAAAACAGCGGAAAGAAACTGAGACATGTGCATGTGAGTATTATATATATTTTTTTTTCTAAACAGTTCACTTTATGTAAGTAAAAAAAAAAAAGAAAAAATACTCGAGCTGAGATCAAAACCAAAACTTAGAGATAATGAGTCAAGTACGATAACAATTCGACCAGCGTGACACAATCTCTAAAAGATATTTTCAAACTACTTATTTTTAACATAAGCAATCTGTGAATTATTCACGCATGCGCATTCGTGAAACAGTTAGCAAAAAGATAAAAATCCAATGATTTCCCAAGAATCAATTTTCCAATTTTGACCTTTTAGTAGCCTGTTTTTCTGGAAAATGTCAAGTCTGTAGATCTAAAAGTCGTTGAGTATGTAAGTTTTCTCACACACACACATACGCACATTCTCACTTTTATAGATATACTAGACTACCCGTGACCCGTTGGGTCAGTATGTTATATTAGCTATGGAATCAATGTATGAGCGAGACACTTGTGACGTAAAGAAAATAGGTTTTGTGACATAACAGAAACATTTCTATGAAAGTATATTAAAATGAAAAAAGAATATAGATAGATTTCTATGAGTCGTTCTGTTTATAATTGTTTATTTTTGAAAAAAAAAAACTTACAGCCATTGAATTATAAGTGGTTTGCCATACTTATAGGTAAATGTGCACTGAACAGATACCATAATACTTTAAGTTAAATTCAAATTTTGATATATCTTTTAATTTAAATGCAAAAAAACAAAAACAAAAAAAAACAATTGAGACGCTGAAAACATACACAATAAAACAATACGTTTTATTGTCGCGTTGATTATTTATTTGTAACACAATTAAAAAAAAAACATATTTTCGGGGTTATTTTTTTATGTTGGTAGTATAGAAGAAAATGGATGAATGTTTTTTTAAGAAAGGTGTATTAAAAAATGGAGAATAAATTTTTAAAGAATGAAGGCGGTGGGTAAATCGCCGTTGTAAAATGCTCCTATGGTTGTCAATGGGTTAAACTAGATTTATTTGTAAGAAAATTGCGTTACAATAACTTAAGCGTAATACGGAAATGAAGGATGTAAAAAAATGCAGAAAGTATTAACAATTGTTTATTTGGATAATTTAAGCGCAAAAAAAAATAGTTGGGACGCTGAAAGCGTATAAGTAAAACAATACGTTTTATTGTCGCGTTGATTATTTGTTTATGTACGCATGCGCAACCGGAAGTCGTAAACCGGATGTTGGGTTACAAAACCTGTTACTCATTTGGGTTTTATAATTATATAGATAAATAAGTGATGAGACACTTGCAGTATGTATGTATGTATTATTATTATTATTATTATTTATCATCATCATCATCATTATTTGTACTCACTAGGAGTTCTCACAAGGTCATCCTCAGAAATTACTCTTTGACAACAACCAGTGCTGTTTCCTGGAATCTCAGTGACAAGCCTCCCCAGATTTCCAGTACTCTCTATCCCTTTCGATAACCTTTGAAAATGAATTTGAGCTATCGCAGCAGCCGCTTTCCTTTGACTCCTCACTAGCAACCTATATATATATATATATATATATATATATATATATATATATATATATATATATATATATATGTCCATATATATGTATATATACATTATATATACATATATATATATATATGTCCATATATATGTATATATACATTATATATACATATATATATCCATATATATGTATATATACATTATACATACATATATATATATTTATGTACATATATATTAATATATACGTATGTATATATGTACATATACATATGCATATATATGTATACATACATATATATATATGTATATATACATATATATGTACATATATGTATATATACATTTATATGAATATGTATATATACATATATCTCTCTATATATATACACACATATAAACATGTATATACACACACAGATATATATATATATATATATATATATATATATATATAGAGAGAGAGAGAGAGAGAGAGAGAGAGAGAGAAAGTGATAGCTACTCCCGTTTCTCTCAATATACTTGCATGTATGTGCACCTTTTGTTAGCAGTCGTGTCATTTCTGTGGCCTTTGCAACCATTGAAATATTTCAGTTTCTTTTTTTGATTCATTTTCTTTTGGTTTCCCCCTCCCTCTCTACCCCCACGTCTCTCTCTCTCTCTCTCTCTCTCTCTCACACACACACACACACACACACACACACACAAAGATGAGTTCAAAAATTCTCCCCTACTCTGCCCAATACCACCAGCAAGTTCCTGCCTAATTCGCGTAAGTGCATTAACTGAGATATATAAGCAAACAATTTCTTGTCTTTCGTTCATATCACATGCACATGCTTTGCATAATCCTGCATGTAAACCTCTTAAAAAATAACACTTTACTCCCCCCTCACACACACACACACACACACACACACACATATATATATATATATATATATATATATAGAGAGAGAGAGAGAGAGAGATCCAATAAAACTAGACTGTGTGTAAGATAATGCTCAGTAACAAATAGAGTATAATTTAGTATAAACTTTTATTTATACAAACATTTTTGGCTACGTATGTGCATACATGTTTCCATAACAAATTTATTTCAGGTCCAAATTCATCAGGTCACAGTAAATAGGATTTGGAATAAAATCGCAACTGAAACGTATGCATATTATTACATTTCCAATCCAGTAGCAAGCGCTCTGGTTATCTTCAATCTATGCATCAAGACTGGTACGTAGATCTGCTCTGTGCCGGTTTAGTCAAGGGCAGGGGAGTCCACCATTGGAAATATACCGCTCAACTCTATCCCACCAAACAAAAGCCTATGGAGGAAAATCCTTTTATGGTACCGAACTGGATATGGGCTAATATGCTTATATGTCTCGAATAAAGAAGGAAGTGAGATTGGCAGGTTAGTTCAACAGGTTAGTAAAAAAGCTTAAATGTTCAACAAATGCAAAAAAATGGAAAGGAGGACACAAGTCCGGAGAATTAAAGTTTATAATTTTTTGTTTGTTTTTATTTTTTATAAAATCAACAACTCAGCGGAGCTGAAAAGGAAAGTAAAGACGAAAAATGAAAGTCTCTTAAAGTTCTCAATTGCAGTTTCAATTGTATGACGGGCTAACAATCCTTATGACATTGAAAGCTGACCATCAAACAATTTCCTCAGTCAGGAGGATTACTTATTTAACCGGAATATGAAGGTGAAAGTCAGACAAAATGTAAATCGACCAACATTTAAAAGGAGAGAACATTAAAAGAAATAGAAAAATTAAACTGAATTCATCACCAACCCTTTCACAGGGTTAAATCCACTTGAAGAATATTATTTCATAATGATGACCTCATGCCATCCATGGCGTTCACTTTCTTTTTTTTTTATCCTGTTTTTTTAATTTTATCCGCTTTTTTTTTTTTATTGTACTCTTTTTCCTTACTAACAATCCCGAGCAACATCAGGTCATATTTTGAATTAAGAAATGAAACTAAAATAAAAAAATTATTTCCAGTAAATCCAATCCACGCTTGAAAGTCACACACATGCCTAACGAGGGGATGACTTCCCGAAATATACAGCATCACTGATATGCCACCTGACGCAAATAAGAACATCAGAACATATTATATGTAGAATGTTATATTAAATATATATGTATGTATATACATATATATGATTGTACATATACACACACATGTATTGATTCAATAAAGTGAAACTGCGCGGCCGGTTCTACTATTATATTTTAAGTTGCTTCAGTGTGCGCGAGCCTTTTTCAAGTCTCACACAAAAACACGCGTTCACATTTCAAGTTATATTACTTGTTATATACATACGCACACACAAACATACGCGCCCACGTCCACACACGTACATATATTCACGTTCGCGTACATACAGTCACATTCACGTGTATATACACACACGCTAACGTATACACATGTACTCACACACGCGCACACGAACGCACATGGACGACGTCACTTCCTCTTTCAAAGGAAATCCACACATGCGCAAAAGACACTCCGGAAACGAGTATAAAAGAAAGAGCAATTAGCGGCTCCTTCTTTTAGGCCCAGCTTTCGAGCTGGTGAATCTACAGACCGACCGCGCGTACCTCACGCCATTTTACTACTATGTGGGACAAAAAGCTAACAGGCCGTACGTACACATTCTCACTCTTTCTCTCTCTTTCTATCTACTGGTCCCTGAGAACACCTTCGCGTAGCTGACTGCTAACTGACGTCAACTCTCTATCCTCTTCTTTGTCTACACGCTGGACTATCATCCCATTTTCCACTACATCACTCACTTCTTTTCCCACGCGCGAACAAACGATAGTGACCTGAACGTGAGATGAAGACACATTTCCTTTTCCTTCTATAATACCAATCCCTCTACAAACGATGGTTACACCCGCGCGAACATGAACACGTTTTATATCTAAAACATTCATTCTTTCAACAGTAAATAAACGGCACGTTTATCTTATCAATTAGTTGAGTTTTTGTTTCCTTCAATTCCATTCGTTTCATTATTTTCTTGTAGCGAGTTAGAGTATTATATCCTGGCCCGCAACAAGTGTGATTCTATCCCTTGCATCTTTGTATGTTCTATCTTCTATAAACCTAAATTTATTTTATATATTTTAATTTTATATGCATATGTCTTTTATTTATTTATTTTTATTTTTATTGGTCATTGCCAGTGAGAAGTCAATGGCAAGCGGCTGTTCTGATGACGCGAATTCATTTGTAAAAGTTACCAGAACTCTGGGAAGACTTGTTGTCACCTAGACTCCAGGAACACCACCGGATTTTGTCAGTGAGCAATCTCTGATGATGACCTGTATGAGAACTAACAAGTACAAATCATAATAAACAAGTAAATTCACAAAAGATCGTAATAGCTGTAATAAAATAATATTTAATAATAATCTTGAGATTGAACAACAAATAAAACACAAAAACTAATAAATTAGATTAATAAACCATAAATTAATTAATTCGGAATCTTGTCCGGTTTCAATATATTAAACCAATAAAGTGAAACTGCATGACCGGTTCCACCATTATACTTTAAGTTGCCCCAATGTGATTCTATCCGTTACATCTTTGCATTGTTCCCCCTTCTATAAACCTAAATTTCGTTTATTATGTTGGTGCAAAAATAATTTCGTTTTTGATGGTCGACTTCGTGTCAAAAACGACATTATTTTTGCACCAACCTAATATATACACATTAAACATTGCTTCAAGCAAACTACTATAACCTCTTATAAGAAAATTAATTATTAAAAAAAATAAAAGTACAGAAAACTTGGAGAAGTAAGAAGAATTATCAGTGATTTCTCATTCCAATGATGTTCCCTGGAATCTAAGTGACAACATATCTTCCCAGATTTCCAGCACTATCCATCAATAGTTTATCAACAACTTTTGGAAGTCATTTTGCATTGTTGTAACAGCCGTTTACCATTAATTTATTGCTGTCGATTGGCCTTCTTTTGAATTTAAGTGGCAATAAGCTTTCCTAAGGTTCCACTAAAGTCTGCAAACTTTGAGTTGACGCTCTTTGTTCTCAGACTTTCCATCCTCTTTGACCATTCACAAGCATTTTCTGTTGTAGCACCATATGTGCGTTTATGTGTTTTTTCTTTTGTAGGGATAAGCTCATGGGATTTCTGCCAGTTTCTGTTCCCTTGAACTTGTGTGATGTTCTTCCTATGCTTTTGTTTTATTTATATTTGAAATCACCTGCGACGAATTAGCATTCAGTATTTATGCAGGTTATTATTAGTAGTATTTATATTATGCTTCTATTAGAAGTATTAGTTCTACTTATTTCGATTATTCAAACAACTGTTTGCATCTTCAATGCTATTTTCACAATATTTTGGTCGATGTCATCTCTGACCTTCTTCAGGTCGAACTTGTCAAACTCGAGAATCTTTCTGTTGAACTTGTGAATCTGCATGGAATTTCGAATGGTACCCTATATTTTATCCATTCCATAAGCCATGACTGGGTAGAAGTCCTAAGTATCCTTGTGGATTAAATAAAGGATTCCATTTGAAATTCTATGCAGATTCCTGAGTATGACGGAAAGATCTCTGAGTCTGACAAGACACACCTGAAGAAGGTTTGTAATATCGACTGAAACGTTCTGAAAATAAAACTCAAGTTGAGAGCATTAGTTCAAATAATCCAAATACGAATTATTAATCGTCATCTCTAAAATACAGCATCATAATATCAATGATAGAAATGCTATTATTTTTATTGTAAGCAGTACAATTGTACACTAGAGTGCAATAATTATTCTAGAAGCATTATTAGTTGTTATTGTTATGAACTACAGAATTACATATGCTGAGGTCAAATTCAATTATTTATTATTTATGAATCAAAGATGAACCTTCATTTTAGATTGATGGCACATTAACATCTTAATCTTAGGTTGATGAACATGACAAGTATCTTGATCTCACTTGATGTTACATGACAACCAAATTGGTTGAAACACTTGAAAAAACATCTTGATCCTAGATTGAGACATGACAAGCTATTTGATTCTAGGATCTTGATCTTCGGCTGCTGACACATTAAAATAATTCGTTTCTAGGCTAAGAACATGAAGAACACCTTAATCCGAGATCGAAAACATATAAAAAAGTATCTTGATCTTAGGCATAGGACAAGTGAAAAATATCTTGATCCTACGTTGATGGCATATGAAAATACCATAGACCTTGGACAGAGGATACATGTAAAACATTTAGATCCCAGATTGATGGCACATGACCAACCTCTTGATAATAGGCTGAAAGCACGTTAACACTTTTGATCCAAGGTAGATGACACATGAAAAGTACTTTGATCCAATGTTGATTGCACATTATAAGAATCTTGATCTTAGATTGATGATCTGTGAAAACATATTGATCCAAGATAATTGACAAATGAAAAGCATCTTGATCCTCAGTTTATAGCATATGTATTGTCCTTTGATTATATTTTGATAGGACATGATAAGCACATTGATCCTGAGCGCATAGCAGATGAATAAAATCTTTATCCTCAGTATATTTTCCTAGATTGATGACTCATAACAAACATCTTGATCCTAGGTTGATGATATATGAAAAAAAAACACTTTCATTCCAATACTGAGTACACATAATAAACACCTTGATCCTAGATTCATAACATATGCCAACCATCTTGATTTTAGATTCATTACATATGACAACCATCTTGATCCTGGATTCATAACATATGACAACCATCTTGATCCTAGATTCATAGCACATAAAACATTGATTCTAAGTTTATAGTACATGAAAAAGATGGTGATCAGAGGTTAATAGTGCATGAGAAATACCTTGAACCATGGTTGATGGCATATAACACACATACTAATCTTAGATAGATGGAACATTTTGATCATAAACTAAGGACATATGAAGAATATGAATATCTTGATTCTAGGTAAAGGACATATGGAAAGTATCTAGATCCTTTGCATATGGTGCAGGAAATTCATTTTTATTCTGCATCATCCTAATCTTGGTCTAAAATCAAGTCATTATTAATTAGATCGTGACTTGATAACAGGTTGATGGCACATAAGCTAAATCTTGATCTTAGGCGAACTGTATATGAATAACAACTTCTTTATTGATCAACAAATAACAGCAGAGTCTTGATCTTGGTTGATGGAAGCTTGCTCATGAGCAGAGAGTAAATAAGCAATACCTTGATTGCACAAGTAAAGGATTCACATCTTAATTATGAGATATAAAACACGTAGACAAGACTATGATACTATCATGGCTAAATGATTTATGGATATTATGCAAAATCATTGGAATAATTTGCAATACTATTCACACACTAACAAAAGCAAACCATATGCATAAATTGGTCGTCATGTTTTTCAATTCTTTCATCGCGACATAGCTTCTTTAACATTAGTTTTATACATACTAATTTTCTTTCATCCTATCCGCCCCATTTAATTTAAATCAATAATATAAAATTTCAGATACTGCAGATATATGAGAAGCACTTAGATTCTAGTTTAATGACACATAGAAAATATTGATTCTATGCTAAGGACAAATGAAAGCCATTTTGATCCTAGATTGATGACACATGACAAATACTTTCATCCTTGATTGATCACACATCGCAAGCATGATAGTTTTATGGCACATATAAATCAAATTGATCCTTAGCCAAGGATACAAGTAAAACCCCTTGATCCCTGAAAGAGGGCACATGAAAATAATTTTTAACTAAGGTCAAGATTACAGTAAAATCAGATCATACGGTATCACTGGTAGAATACTTAACATAATTAAATCCTTCTTAGATAAGAGAAAAATCCAGGTTGTCCTCGACGGTCGTACATCTAAACAATATGATATAAATGCGGGGGGGGGTGCCCCAGGGTTCTATCCTTGGACCTCTATTGTTCCTGATATTCATAAATGACCTCCCCCGACAACATTGCCTCTGAGATGGGTATATATGCTGATGACACTACACTCTATGGCAGGCACGACAGGAAGACAAATGAACACATTTCTAAAGAAATGGCAGAAACACTAGAGGAAGACCTCCAATCTGTAGTGGAATGGGGACAAAAGTGGTTGGTCGCGTTCAATGCTGCCAAGACTAAACTAGTTTCATTCAATAATTACAAGAAACCCTCTCTACCACCCATAGCAATAGCCAACGACTCTTTATCTGAGAGTCCATCTTTCAAACTCCTTGGCCTAACGTTCACAGGAAACATGAGTTGGAACAATTACATTGAAGGCATTGCCAGGGCCGCTGCAAGAAAGGTGGGCTCTCTCTACCGTGCTAGAAAACTACTAACACCCGAAAGTATCCTGTACCTCTATAAGGCCACCATTCGCCCATGTATGGAGTATTGCTGCCACATCTGGGCTGGTGCATCTGCTACTAGTCTCTCGCTCCTTGACAAGGTTCAAAAGAGAGTCGCAAACCTGATAGGCCCTAAACTGGCATCTAAGCTTCAGCCTCTGTCCCATCGACGAAATGTTGCATCCCTCTGCCTTTTCTACAAGTATTTTAGTGGTGAATGCTCTGACGAACTGCAATCACTTGTGCCCCCACGACGTGTGCACCCTCGAAAAACCCGACAGGCTGCTAAATCCCACCCCCACACTGTAGAGATCCCTAGATGTAAAAGATCTTTTTACTCCAGTAGTTTCTTCCCCAGAACCGCTAGACTCTGGAATTCCATTCCAGGTCCCTGCTTCCCCAACAGTACTGACGTGCAGAAGTTCAAGTGTAATGTGAACCGACACCTTGCTGCCCAAATCCCTACATAGTATCCCAGTAGTTGTTGCCCCTGATAGTAGCCCCCTACACCAAAGTGGCAATTTGCCTTGTTTGGGGTGAAAATGTAATAAAAAAAAAAAAATAAATAAAAAACATCTTGAACTTTATATTGTTTTTCTTTTTGTAGAATTTACCATTTAGGAGAGTACCCAAACCTTAACGGCATTTACCCTGGATGGATTGAACTGTCTTCCTTCAAATGAGGCAGTTCAATGGGAATATCAAATTCACAAGTTGTCCACAGTCGTTTGTATATGATGACGTTAAATTTTTATTTTTTATTTTATTTTTATTTATTTATTTTGCAGTTCTTGCATGGAGGTGTCGACGTCCTCCTACTCCTAACGCATAGTGCCTAGTATTCCCAAATGTTCACGCATCTGGTACTGACCAGTCTCAACGTTGCTTAACTTCGGTGATGTATGTATTTAGAGGGGGGGCACCTAAATAGTATTATTAACACACAATGAAAGAAGAAAATGTTTATTTTAAAACTATTACTTATTGCATACACTTTTTCAGGGACATGAATTATATGATTGACTTTCCCGTCGATTTCGATGCATGAGCTTTCGCAATACAGATGATTTGTTTATAGTGGTGAAGGTTTTGTGTAGAACCAACTACACTTTTTGGTATTACTTCTTACCTTTGTCGGTGCAGATGATTGCCGCAGACTTACAGAGTACACAGTAGACCGCAGATTTTTACAGCACGGTTTACTTCTCCTAGGTGCATGTCTTTACGAAGACTGGGCTGTATCTTTCCCAGTGAATTAATGCGCCCCCAGATACCAACCTGGAAATTTCTACGACTCGGTACGTTGCATACGGCGCCTAGCATTCCTAAATGGTTACCCATCTGGTACTGGCCAGGATCAACATTGCTTAACTTCGGTGATCTGGCGAGAACCCGTGTGTCAAAGTGATTATGCCGTGTGTGTGTGTGTGTGTGTGTGTGTGTGTGTGTGTGTGTGTGTGTGTGTGTGTTCTACATTTCTACTTTTTACTTTTCTATTATTGATTTTTCCCTTATTTGTGTATTCGCGTAGGGGGGGTGAAGGGGGGGGGGGAAGCATAACTCCAATCCTCATTAAGTTAATGTCATTTCTTTTTTATTTCCTTGTCTTCTTTTAAAGTCTTTTGTCTTGATTTCCTTCAAGCCTTTTTCTTTTCTCCCCCTTCATTCTTCCCACCCTCATTCACGTTGATATGTCAGCCATTTTTATCTGTGCGTTTTCACCCCTCCTACCTTGCATCATGCTTATTTTAGTATCGCCTTCTTTCTGTACTTGTATCTATCATTCTCGTCTCGTCTTGGTCTCATCTCAATCACTCCCCCCCCCATCTCTCTGTCCGTCTCTCTTTGTCTCTCTTTCCTCTTTCCCCCACTCATTCTCTTTTTTTCTTTTTCTCGCCTGTGGTTCCCTTCTTCAATTTCTGTCTCTTTCGATTTTTTCGCTTTCTCCTTATTTCTCCCTACTCCCCCTCTATCTCTCTCCCTAATCTCTCATTGTCCCTTTGACCATTTCTCTCCATCATTCTCTTCCCTCCTCCTCTCTCTTTCTCCTTTCTTTTCTACTATACTTCTCTCTTATCATTCTCTATTTTTCTTGATCTCATTTTTATCTCATTCACTCTTTCTTTACTTCAATTTCTTCTTCGCTTATTCTCTTTCCATTTCTCCTCGTTCTCCTCTTTCCTTTCTCCTTCAGTTTCTTTCTCTGTCTTTTTCTCACGCCATAACTCCTCTCACTCTTTTCTCTCTGTCTCTTTGACCTTTTTTTCCCATCATTTTCTCTTTCCATCCATTACTCCCTCCCTTTCTACTACACCTTATCTCTTACCTTTCTCCTCCCCCTCCACCCGTCCACTTTACTATTCTAACCGTTCGCAATCCAGTGTGTAAACTCAGTTATCTAGACTCCCGAGGAGAAAAACATCAAGTTCAGATAACAGAGTGTCTCTATAATTGAATAAGAAGAAAGATTAGGGTGAACTGCATCCGACACCGCCCGCCCGCCTCACCGCCAAACCACCACCGCTACCACCGCCGCTCCCTCTAATCTAACCACCGAATTGCGCACAACCCGTACCCTTCCCACGCCTTACCACCAACACTTTAGAATCAGATTGGTGAGGGCGAAAGGGGTGGGGTGCGTAAGCGGAGACATGTTTGGTAGAAAAAGCGAGCCAGCCTTAATTGAACAAGAGTACACTTTATGCAGTTGTGCTCAGTGGACACGGAGCACCAATTCTGTGCGTATTTGTTGGTACACTGGTATAGATGGGTGGCCGGGTGGTTGCGTCAAGGGGTGTGAAGGGGGTAACGGGTGAGTGGCATAGGGGAGCGGGGAGACTCGGATCACTGCTGAGTCAACACTAGAGACAGGAAAAGGCGAAATAAAAGAAATCAATGCGATTTGTTGAAAAATAGTCACCTGCACTGTGTACAAAACAGCGCTAACCGACTTGGCAAAACATTGCACCGGCATCTTTCTAATCCGTCTGCAATAAGTACGCGCACGCGCGTATATATATATATATATATATATATATATATATATATATATATATATATGTCCGTACGCAGCCACTCAAACGCTACACACTAACAAATAAATATGTACGCGCGCGCGCAGAAACAAACAAATAAACACGGCTCTGAAACAGCTGTCAATAACTAATACTTTTGGGTGCAAATTATTTGCAACATCATTTGAAAAATGTATAAAATCGTTAAAATACCCCTCCACGCCATATATATAATCTTAAGCAAAATTCATACCAGGACACTATATATACAAATGTAGGCAAATTTGGGCATATTTATTGGTTTGAAAATATAGGTTCTTTTAAACCAATTGATATAAAATTTTAACCATAGAATAGTATTATAATATTCAAAAAGCTTGCAAATTTTTATGTAATTTCGTGTCATAAAACCGAAGATATGAGCATTTAAATATTCAATTTGACTACCAGTGTATGTGTGTGTATATATATATATATATAATCACCTTTTTAGCAATTTTATAAGTTCCAAATCTCATCGCCTATTAATCAGAATTTAACAAATGAAGGCTCGTTAAAAAGGTAATGACCTGAATTGTGTAGTGGCTATGTGACATTTGCCGTTAAGGTCACACATTAAGGGGATCATCCATAATCCAGAACCTATTTTTGGCACTTTTTTTACATCCATAAAATGTTTCAATAATAGTCATTTGTTTTCCTAGTTTTGCATATGAATTACAAAATATTTGATATTTCTCCAAAGCCTCTGGCCTTGATGGAGAGAAGACTAAAACTTCTTGCTATTGTTTCAAATGATCTGAAATAACAGCAAAGGAAGACTTGATTCCAAATATTTCTCATATGTTATATCTCTCCTCTTTGGTTTTTATACATGAAGTAAATTTCGCAGTATAAAGATTATTTGATATTGGAGATATTCATAATCGTATGCTATTTTCAAAAGAGGGAAGATATAACATATGAGAAATATTTGGAATCAAGTCTCCCCTTGCTGTTACTTCAGATCTTTTGAAACCATAGCAGCAAGTTTTATTCTCCCCTCCATCAAGGCCAGAGGTTTGGGGAAAATTTTTATAATTATTCATTTGTACCTACAGACACTACTGTTTTATGCTTGCGCAATCATCAGTGTAGGATGACAATTCCTGCCGGTCGGAACATTCGAATCCAGCCACGAAGTCACCTTTGACTCTGTTTGCTAAGCCTCTGCCTCCAGACCACCAAACAGTTGTCACGAAAATGAAGAAAATTAAGAACTGATAAACGTCTAGGTATTTTAATGATTTAAGAGGTTTTTAAAATGATGTTCCAGATAAAAAAAAAAGTACCCAAAAGTATTAGAGTTGTTTACGACGGTTTCAAAGCTGTGTTTATTTAAAGTCACACAATGAACCGTAAATGATTTTAAAGATATGAGCATTTCTTCAGAAGAAAATTTTCGTAGGTATTCAGCAAAAGAAGAAAAAAAATACGAATCAAACGACAACAATATCTCAAATAAAGGTTACAAATACCACTAAAAGGAAAGAAACCATCACCAGAATAGATTTATTGTTAAATACCTTGCTAAAAATTTTTTTTTTAATCAATTGCATGAGTAAAAATGATTAATATACTGTAATATTGTTTTCGATAAATATTAATAATTTTTTTATACCTACTGACACTCGTGTTTCATACTTACGCAAGTTATAGTCATCGCTGGTCGGTAGATTCGAGCCTAGGCAATAAAACCAACCGTGGTTTGACAGGCTAGTGTTTTTCCTCTCGACTACTGAGCAATGGAAGTGAATTTAGATAATTTAGAGTCATGTAAGTGAGTTGTCATAACCCATGGATATATATATATATATATAATCAGCTGTCCACCGAAACGCTTGTGCCACCCTAACAGAGGAGTAGGGATCTGAGAACCTGAACCACAACAGGTGAAATCTCCATGGTTTGAGATGTAGTGCAGATCATGGGATAAACCATTTTCACCCGAAAGCAATTAACACTTCCACTCCATCATGGCTGATGGGATGAAAATAATCTACTCTCGTTGATTAAATAAAAAGTTCAGTTCGAAGTTCCGTACATGTTCCTCAGTGCGATAAAAAAGATTACCAAATCTGAAAAGATACATCGGAAGAAGATCGGAGATTCCATCTGTCGAAACGTTGTGAAATTAGTAACCAAGATAAGAACAGTAGTCTGATTAATTCAATTAATGCCGATTATTGATAACCATCGCAAAATGTCCGAAACAGCATAGTATAAATTTTACTTTTTTTTTTTATTTTTTATCAAAAATTAACTTTCCCGTCCCTAACAGCATATCGCAACCGGCGTTTGCGGTTTTGTTTATTTTGAGGGTCAAAATATATTTTCTATTTATTTCTGTTCGGTGACTTGAGGCTCTGTTTTTGTCTTCCTTGCTTGGTCCTTTCCGAAAGAAAGGGAGATTGTCTATTTATCCCAAAAGTAAATAATAAATTAAATAAATAAATAAATAAATAAAAATAACTAAAAATACACTGTAAGCCAGAATCTTAATCAAATAGGCTTGATTAATCTTCAGACAAAAATGAAATAAAATAAAAAGGGAAAAAGCAAAAAAATAAAAAATAAATAAAAAAAAAGAGGAAGAAGACACGTATGATGCCAGTCATGAAAAACAAACAGCACAAAACGCACGTTCACTATGGGGGAATGATTTAAAATGTAGATTCAAATCTTCGATTTTTTTTTTTCCTTATCATGAGTTACCTTGTGTTTCTTCGAACCATTGTCCTCATCAACGCTTTTTATTCTGTTTTAGCCGATGTTTCCCCCCCCCGTCCATAACTTTCACATTCATTTGGCTCGTTGGTATGGTGGTATCCATCTATTTGCTGTTTTAATACCTCATTGTAATATCGTTTCTGATTTCAGTAGCTTCATTCCAAGAACTGCAACGTTTAGGAACTCACTTCCTGCTCACTCTTTTCCTCCAACATACAGTTTTAGTTCTTTTCAGGAGTAAAGTCAGTAGGTATCCTCTGTCTTTGCGATAATCATATTTCGTTCTTGTTAGCCCCATTGCATCAAGTGGATTCATGTCTTGTCTCAATCGATTTCCATTCAAAAATGCTTAGCAAAAATGTGTTTTGGTTTAATGACTTATATAAAAAAAACAAAAAAAAACAAGTGTTACAGTTTTAATGGTTATGTACATGTAGCGGTTACATGACAAAGGTCTATTTCTTCTGTATGTACACGTTCGGTTGGCTGAAACAAGCAGGTTAAAACTCGCGTAGAAATACACTGAACAGTTCAAACACGTCTGTGCACTTGAACTCGCGACTTTCGGCCAATTTTGTTTCCGGCAAGAAGTCACAATTCAGTTCCAGCCCCACATGTAGATATCACAAGAGGTCAAATATTTTGGCTCGTTTCACGTCGTCGTTTAGGTGAAAGGCGAGTCCCTGGGACAGATGACAAAACTTGGACTCAGTTACATTTCTACTCTAATACACGCATGCCGAACCAACTTGCCTTACATCCCTATATTCTTATGTTCCTATTCTGTTAGTGTTGTATCCTTGAGTGAAAAAACAATACACAAATATAAAATATAGACAATAGTCATTCTGTTAGGCACAATGATAGAAGTCCGTGTCGACTAACAAAATCTAACTAAATCGCTAAGTCTACCTGGATGGCTCATGTTCATTAGTTACTACATCGAGCTGTAGGGTAGAGCACCTCACCTTTCCTAGGATTTGGTATGACGACCGTGGTTTGAACCTTATCCTTCCGTCCTATCAACGAACACCCCAACCATGATACGAAATGAGCATATATCTGTGTGTGCGTGTGAAATATATGTGTGCATATCTAACATATGAAGTTATCTGGTAAGATTTTAAAAGTTGGACCTAAGTAGCATTTAAACTGACATATCGAACTTTGATTCTTTACTAGCCAATTTTTATTTGTCGTCGTCGTCGTCAACAACAACAACAACAACATAGTTTTAATAGTTTTTTTTTTTTTTTAAATATATTGTCCCGCCCGGACAACTGATAAAATGTAAACATTTTTCAGTTGTAATCGAAAAAAAGTTAAAATCATAAAGAGGACTAACTAGTATTTTTATTTGCAACTAAAATGTTATTTCTTTTTCTGTATGAATTTTAAAAATGTGCCAACAAATAATAATTTAAAATCGAAACGATTTCAATGCATCCCGGGTAATGCCGGATATATATAGCTAGTAGTGTGTGTGTGTGTGTGTGTGTGTGTGTGTGTGTGTGTGTGTGTGTGTGTGTGAGAGAGAGAGAGAGAGAGAGAGAGTATATATGTATATCTGTATTTTTTCTCTGTATCCTCACTCCGTGTGAACCTCTTCTGGTCATATACGTCTCCAAGCATGTCTGCTTAGGCCTTCGTTGCTATCGCCAATGCCTCTCGAGTAAGTCTCATATATGTCCGTCACCGCACGGCGAAATGATACGTATAAGAATGCGCGAACGCATGTCAAACGGTATAAGTAAAGGCCCGGAAGCGTGAGGGGTCTCAGCCAGACGAAAAGAAGTGAGCAATTTACGATGAGGACGAGTAACAAGGTCGTTCGTAATAAATCCCTTTGTCCTTTTCTTGGTCACCATTTTCTTTTTCTTTTTTTTTTTTTCTATTCTTATTGTTTTGTTTTGTTTTGTTTATTCTGCGCCCTTTTCCCCTTTTCATTCCTACTAATTTTCTTTCGTTTTTTTTTTGTTCCTCATCTATTTTCATTCCTTCTATTTATATTCAATTCTTTTTTCATTCATTTTAATCTTATTTTCCTCTATTTTCATCCATTTCAATCCTTTAAAAACATTTTCATTCTGTTCATTCCCCGTTTTCTTTCTATTATTCTTTTTTACTACTTTTTATTTTTATTTTGTATTCTTTTCCCTTTCTCGTTATCTTCTTCTTCTTCTTCTTCTTATTATTATTATTATTATTATTATTATTATTATTATTATTATTATTATTATTATTATTATTATTTCTTTTCAAAGTAAATGATTAGGTGATAACGGTGTTGAATCTCGTGAGGAATTGATGTAGGGGCGTGACGAAAGTACACGGATGTAAAATTGAACGTGTCTGTCTGTGTGTCTGTGTGCCTGTGTACATTTCCCTACTCTGTCAATTTTAAGCGTACAAACTCGAAATTTCATATACAGGGTACTGAAATTTGGGGAAATCTTTGTGATCCGTTTTCAGCCAAAAATTTGGCTGTTAAGGGGTCAAAGTTCAACGATATGACCTTTGAGAACTCTACCAAATTCCTCCGCCAATTTTGAATCTAAACACTTGAAATTTTAGATACAGGTTCCTTGGACATGGATCTAACTTAATAACTTGATTTGAGCCCAAAACAAATGTTAAGGGGTCATAATAGGGGTCAAAGTTAAAAAATTGACCGCTTTTCTGTTTTTTTTTTGGGGGGGGAGGGCTCAACATACACCTCCAAACACCCGGGAAACGTCGGGCTGAAATGCTAGTATATCTATAAAAGTATACGTGTCTGTGTGTCAGTGTGTGTGTGTGTGTGTGTGTGTCTGTCTGTCTGTCTGTGTGTTTGTGTACATTTCCCTACGCAATAACTCTATCAATTTTTAGTCTACAGACTCAAAGTTTGATATACAGGGTACTGAGATTTGGGAGCATCGATGTGATTGGTTTTCGGTCAGAAATTTGGCTGTTAAGAGGTCAAAGTTCAACGATTTGACCTTTGAGAACTCTACCAAACTCCGCCGCCAATTTTGGGTCTAAACACTTGAAATTTTGGATATAGGTTCCTTGGACATGGATCTAACTTAATAACTTGATTTGAGCCCAAAAAGTAAATGTTAAGGGGTCATAATAGGGGTCAAAGTTTTAAAAAATTGACCGCTTTTCTGTTTTTTTTTTGGGGTGGGGGGAGCTCAACATACACCTCCAAACACCCGGGAAACAGCAGGCACCTATACTAGTATATTTATAAAAGTGAACGTGTCTGTGTGTCTGTCTGTGTGTCCGTGTACATTTCCCTACGCAATAACTCTGTCAATTTTTAGTCTACAGACTCAAAGTTTGATATACAGGGTACTGAGATTTGGGGAAATCTTTGTAATTCATTTTCGGCCCAAAATTTGGCTGTTAAGAGGTCAAAGTTCAACGATGTGACCTTTGAGAACTCTATCAAACTCCTCCGCCAATTTTGGGTCTAAACACTTGAAATTTTAGACATAGGGTCCTTGGACATGGATCTAATTTAATAACTTGGTTTGAGCCCAAAACAAATGTTAAGGGGTAATAATAGGGGTCAAAGTTAAAAAATTGACCGCTTATCTGTTTTTTTTTAGGGGGGGGGGCTCAACATACACCTCCAAACACCCGTGCAACGCCTTGCTGAAATGCTAGTATATCTATAAAAGTATACGTGTCTGTGTGTCTGTTTGTGTCTGTCTGTGTACATTTCCCTACGCAATAACTCTGTCAATTTTTAGTCTACAAACTCGAAATTTGATATAAAGGGTACTGAGATTTGGGAAAATCGATGTGATTGGTTTTCAGCCAGAAATTTGGCCGTTAAGAGGTCAAAGTTCAACGATTTGACCTTTGAGAACTCTACCAAACTCCTCTGACAATTTGGGGTCTAAACACTTGACATTTTAGATATAGGTTCCTTGGACATGGATCTAACTTAATAACTTGATTTGAGCCCTAAACAATAAATGTTAAGGGGGTCATAATAGGGGTCAAATTTTAAAAAAATTGACCTCTGCCGTCTCTACCAAATTACTCAGACAATTTCTGGTCTAAACATTTGAAATTTTACATAAAGGGTATTCAGAGATAGGGCAAGCTTTTTACTCCATTTGGGTCGAAAATTTTTAGTTACGAATATATAAATGTATGTATGTATGTTTGCATGTCTGCCTAAAACTTTCGACGGAGGCGACGGATTTTTACAAGATCAGTATCGGTTTGAAGCTCGACCTTTCAGACGACAAATATCGAAAAATTGCCTAAAAATTAATATCTTCACCTTAAACTGGGCACTTTTCTACAAGGGGAGGCGCTACGTCATTTTCGGTTTGGCGGTAGTTGTAACAGCAAAGACGTCAGGTTTTTTCCCCCCCGTTCTTTTCCTCCTTCGCGGTACGGGTTCGAGCCTGCCTTCCTACTACCATTATTTTATTATTATTATTTTTTTTTGCTCAACACACACGTTCAAACACCTGGGCAACGCCGGTCTTATATATATATATATATATATATATATATATATATATATATATATGTATGTGTGTATATATATATATGTGTGTGTGTGTGTGTGCGTGTGTGTATATATATATGTATATATATATACATGTATATATATATACATGTATATATATACATGTATATATATATATATGTATATATATATATATATATATGTATGTGTGTATATATATATGTGTGTGTGTGTGTATATATATATGTATATGTATATATATATATATATGTATATATATATATACATATATATATATATACATATATATATGTATATATATATATATATATATATATATATATATATATATATATATATATATATAAGGAACTTTAGCGTTTGTATGTCTTTGAGTTTGTGTCCTATGGACTCGAAAACGGCTGGATCAATTTTTATGAAATTTCACACAAAGGTACTTTATGTGCCTGACATTGTTCTTAGATAGGTTTTGTGTCGGAATATCTTTGATAAATATCGATAATAAATAATCAAAATGAAAGCAGGAACAGGTGATTTTGACCAAAGTTAACACTGTACACAACCTAACATCACAAATGCATTTAAGAAGTTTTATTACCACACAAGCAGAAAGACCCCAAATATAAAATCAACAGTAGGTTCTTTAATATGACAAGGGCGCGTTCAAAATGAATTTTTCTGTTTAGAGCACAATTGAAGCATGATACTGCACTTTTGCATTTTAAACTTTAATGCAAACCATTATATATAAAAATAATTTTATAAAATCAATAGTAGGTTCTCTACAGTGCAATGTAGACTACAATATATTGTGAACTTAGCTAGAGGCATGTGAAGCTTCCTCCAGGTGCATCGCGATGAGTCCACAATTAGAGTAAGCAATCAATCAATTTGATTGAAAAATGGGTTATTTCATCGATTTCGATGACAATAAAAATATGGAGTGTAAAACATTCGTTGATCATCATTCAATCCCGGCCAACGTCGACTCATACTACTAGTATATATGTATATTCGTAGGCATTGTAACATGAATTTTGCAAGTTTGAATTGTGTCGAGTTATTTCCATATTTTTATAGATTGTTTTCAAGATTGCAGACAAGACAGCCGTTCTTCGGTTACTTATAACATTTGATTTTCTTATTCATTTGTTCTGAATAAAAAGCAATTTTTACAACTCCTGTCGCCATTTTCAATCAAATATGAAATTAGGAAAGTTAGTGGGGGGGGGGTGCTATTATTGAAAAAACATGCGCAAGAATAAACGTACATAACGCTTGGTTTCCGAGTTATAGACTATTAAAACAAATACTGATCAACATTCATTCTTTTAAATATCTAACACGTACAATTTGTATGATAGTTCACTGTCATTCCTATATATGAGAAAAATGCACACTATCTCTGTGGCAGTATCACAGGTAAAACAATTCTGAAACTGATGCTGCCACATATATCGAACACATATAAAAACTTATTGAAAAAGATTTTTAAGGCGAATGCGAGTTTAAATTGGGTCGTCACCTAAATGGTACACTTAAAAAACAAACAAATAAATAATAATAATAATAATGTTCGGTTAATTTTAGAAAATATTTGTCCGTGTGGTTAAAACCAAAATATTATCTCTCTTATCTCTCTCTCTATATATATGTATAAATGAGAATGTGTGTGTGTGTGTGTGTGTGTGAAGACACTTTTCAACCTATATACTAAACAAATTTTTTGATCTACAGACTTGAAATTTGGTATATAAGATCTTCTGACACGTGAAAAACTTTTTAATCAATTTTCATCCCGAGAAAAGGGTTGATAAGGGGTGAAAATTCCAAAATTGGTATGCGGAATTTTGTATCTGTTTCACGACTGTGCATGCGCGATTGTGAAATATGACAGCTTACTTATATTAAGTATGAGTTTGTTTGAAAACACTCTTTGAAAATTATGTCAAGCTGGTGTAATGTTTATCGTACTTTACGTACTGTCTTTGGGTTTTGGTTTCGATCTCAGCTCGAGCATTGTTTTTTGACTTAGAAGAAGTAAAATCTTTAGACAAAATATAATACTCGCATGCACATGTCTCAGTTTCTTTCCGCTTCTTGTTGCTTCATGTTTTTAAAGAAATTTTACGTTACATTTAATATGTACGGTATTTCTGTTTATAATAAATAAGAATTCTGTAATAATTAAAATATAATATTTATGCACATTTTGCAACCGGGCAATGCCAGGTACATCTTCTAGTGATAAAAAATAATGAAAATGTAATAAAAATCAAAATGAATGAAAATGTGTGTGTGTGAGGACACTTTTTAATCTGTATACTCAACAAATTTTTAATCTACGGACTTGAAATTTGGTATATAGGGTATTCAGACATGGAAAACTTTTTAATTGGTTTTCATCTGGAAAAAGAAAAAGGGCTGCGAAGAGGTCAAAATTGAGAAATTGGTACTTGGGGGTCATTGGATTGTTCTCTATTTGTTACTTATTTCACGACTGTGCATGCATGAATCGTACAAATGACAGCTTTTTTATGTTAAGAATAAGTAAGTTTGAAAACGCTTTTTAAAGATCGTGGCAAGCTGATCTCATCGTTATTGTACTTGATTCACTGTCTTTAGGTTTTGGTTTTAATCTCAGCTCGAGTACATTTTTTTACTTACAAAAAGTGAACTGCTTAGAAAAATTAAAAATAAAAAACATAATACTTGCATTCACATGTCTCTGTTTCTCTTTTTTTTTACTTCATTTTTTTAAGGAATTTGTTTTTACTTCATCTTTTAAAGGAATTCGTTTTTACTTCATTTTTTAAAGGAATTTTAATACCTACGGTATTTCTATTTATAATAAATAAGAGATCTGCATTAATTCAAATATAATATTTATGCACATTTTACAACCAGGCAACGACGGATGACCTGCTAGTTTTCAATCAATTTGATCGATTTTTATAGTTATCTATACCAATATATTGTTTAATTATGAAGAATAAAAAATTCACTCCCTAATTCAGATATACTCCTACTCTATCCATGACAAAAAAAAAAATAGTAATAATAATAAGAACATAGGAAAAGAAAGAGAAAGTCAAGTGATTGAAGGAAGGAAGAAAGAAAGAATGGCGTCTGCTCTGGTTTAGACCAACATTCGACTGTTGAAAAAAGATAGTGACCTAATTCAGTGGTTCAATTGGTTAGCATAGTCTATTTAGTGACAGCGGTTACTAGTTCAAACCTTACCCAGACATAATTAGTTTAACTCTGAGGTTATCCTAAAATGAACTTAAACATTTCAGATTGCAATATTATGCAGATTATTTCGTTTTACTTTAAATTTATTCGGTAATCTACATACTTTATGGAAATTAGAAACATGGTGACGTTGGGTGGCCTTGCATTATATATATATATATATATATATATATATATATATATATATATATATATATATATATATATCCCGTTTTTATTCTTAATGGATTGTTTTGTCTTACTCTTACTAACCATTTCCATCCCCTCATTTTTATGTTATATACATTTTTAAAAGCTTTTTTTTTCATTCAGCGTTTTTCCCTATTATTTGTCTATTAAATATTCATTTCTTTCAAGGCCCTTTCCTTTTCCTTTTATTTTTATTCACATTTTTATTTTGAAACTTTGCCCTCATTAAATATATATTTTTTAACGTTCTTTTTGTAGGGTGGGAGTGCTTATTTTATTATTTCCAATGTTTAATGTATTCAGCAACTCAGTCTTTGTTGTTGTTACTGTTTTTGTTGTTGTTTTTTTGTTTATGTTTTTTTTTTTGAAGATGGGTCCAAGTATCTCTCTAAGAAGCTCTGTCTGTCCGTCAGTCTATCATGGTTACATTTCAAATAACATTTTTAGATTTATCCACACGCCTGGAATATATATATATATATATATATATATATATATATATATATATATATATATATATATTTATTTACCAGTGGTGAAAAAACCGGACTAGAGTGCTCAATGTGTAGTCAGAGCAGTATATAGGAAATTTATTACTGTGAGTCCAGAATGAATTTACAAATTGTTTCAGCTAGAGGAAAATCCTCAAAGAGAGGAAAAAATGCAACAATTTGTAAACTCATTCTGGACTCACAGTAATAAATTTCCTATATATATATATATATATATATATATATATATATATATATATATATATATATATATATATATATATATATATATATTAGTTTTGGGACGAGTACTCGGAATCGAGAAAATCGTAACTTTTAGGGTAGTGGTATTGGAAAAACGTGTTTATTTTCCGATACTAAAAGCGATTCCTTTGCTTATCTATATTTTTTTCTTTGATTTTGTTTGTAGTTGCTAGTAGTAATAATAAAATAATAAATATTTATTGATTTTGAACTACCAGTAAAACTAAAATCTATAGATCATATCTTACACATGTGTTTTTACATTTGAGAAAGTATCTGCACACTTAACGTGTATTTTTATAGTAACTAGACAAAATAACAACTCTATAGTTAAATATTTAGAGATTTATAAAGAATCGTCCTATCACTAATATATATATATGTATATATATATATGAAATTAAAACTAGAGGTGGAGAGACCTAGAGGCTGAACGTTTTGCCCATCTTCTGCAGGCTTCCCCCCCCTTTTTTTTTTTAGATCTCTCCGCCTCCATTTTAATTTCATATCGTCGGATTTTACCCATTTTTAATAATCATATATATATATATATATATATATATATATATACTAGCTGTTCCTTTCATTCACATGCACAGTTAAAACGATACATCTGAGAAGGTGAGGGGGCTCTATTGGAAAAACTAAATTAGATAGAGAGGCCTGTTGACCCTGCATAGTAATCTTGTCATCATGAGTTAGCATGGAAGTAGTATTGCTCAGAAAAGTACCATAAGAATGCTCATGTCACTCGGTAATCGGGTTTAATTAAATATAATGAAACATAAAAATTGTGCAATGGATAAGTGTTTCTATATACTATTAGTGTTGGTTGGTTGGTTGGTTGGTTGTTTTGTTTTACGGCATATCAACCCTTTTCAGGTTATTTAATGCCGAATCTGGTGGTTTTGAAGAACGATTTTTTAATATAGTATATTTGTTTTTTAAGTCGTATTCTATTTAACCTATAGTTGGGACCCTAACAGGTGCTACCACTCCGGGTCAGACTGGACCTGGGAGCAATGGCAATTAAAGGGTGGCTCCACACTCCCTAAGGCCTGCAAGCTTGGGCCTCACCATCGGATATAGTTTAAGGTCATATCCAGGACCAATACTATTAGTGTCTTTAAGAACTAGAGACCATGGACAACTGAACAACACTGGCATATATTATATTTATACTACAGTTACTTTTACAAGTAATATATAATTTCTATCAATTTCAATCGACAAGTTATTTTATAAATTATACTAACCCAAAGTCACCAAAATAGCAGCTTTTAGCTTAACTCCTGCAATGGACAGTTGAGGCTTTATTTTAGCACTATAATAAATATTTCTCATTTCATAACCTCTCAGCTTGTCATTGTTTTCCCTTATATACAGAAACAGCTGTTTGTGTCGCTGCAGGAGCTGGTGACATCTGGTTGTAAAGATGGTAGTTGTAGTAGTGATGTGGCAGTCGCAGAGATGTTAAACTTTTCTTCTTTTTTCTGGATAAAGTAATAGAAGTCATTAAAAATGAATAACAAATGACTTCATTAATTGCTCCGAGGTTTTATTTACTTCTTACAGTAATTTGCAGCAAGTACATTCCGATGAGCTTCTTCTCCCAACCCACATTCAATTACTTTAATATCAAATTCTAAGAAAAAGGAGCTCTCTAGCTCTTTTGCCTTGTACTTCCTCCCATAATGTTATATTATATCATGTAATCTTCATTGTAAACTTTTAACTTCTAAATGGAATTTTTCACTTTTTGCTTAATTCTAACTTTATGTGGAAAATTTTCGATTTTAACCTTTTTTTTTACATTTAAATAATGTCATAGAAAGGCTAAGCAACTTTTAATTCGTCATTATTTTATTTTCTAGAAAATAAATTATGTTCATGATAATCAGCTTATTAGGTTTTTTTAAAGGCAGAAAATAAGGGAAGGTTTGTAAAGAAAAACCCCTACACCATGAAAATTGTATCTGACGAGATTTTAATCGTGATGATTCACAATGGATTAAAATATTTGGAAATCTTAGCCGCAACTTAGTGTTCTTTAAATTCTTTGAAGATTGTGAAATGTGAGCTGGAGATTTGTAATGGCGATATGGAATCAGTGGCTAGCAGGAAGTGTCATAGCAGGCATTATGACTGTTTTCACACAACGAAATTTGTCGAAATAGTTGCTGCAAGATTCAGGCAAGGAAAATGTAAACCTTTGCCGAGAGAGAGAGATGAGCATTGAAGTGGCGAATATGAAGAAAGCAAAGATCTTCGCTTATACAAGAATCGCAAGATACACCTACTCACCACCAACGTCCAAGATAACCAATTTATGTAAGACATGGCTATATTGAGTTGTTGTACACTGTTGTCAAACACTGAATGGAGAGGGTGGCTGTGAGAAGGCCATACGTATGGAAATATTTAAGAAAGCCTAGAACTGATTTTCTGAGAATTGCTATGTCTTCATCTGTCCCAATATCTGTCCCCTCCCTTCCCAATACTCCAGATTACAACCACGTGGTGTGTGGGGCACCATTGAGAAAAACACCAATTGTATCATTCATCTACAATACTAATGACGAGATGATTGCTAGTAATAAAATTAATAAAAATTGTGCGATGAATAGGTGTTTCTATCTACTATTGATAGGTTTAAGAACTAGAGACCATGGACAACTGGAAAACACTGGCATATATTATATTTATCCTACAGTTACTTTTACAAGGAATAGATAATTTCTATCAATTTAAATAGACAAGTTACTTTTATAAATTACTAGCAGTATTACCCGGTCTTGCTCAGGGGTTGCTTTGATGCCTTTTTTAATGCTTATTTTGATCTTTATCTTTGGTAATTACAATATTTTCTTTTTTTTTTTTGTAATCCTAAAATTATTTTAGTAAATTGTGGTTATATTGACACCTTACTGATCAACATAGTCCCCACACAGTGGATGCAATGAGCTAGCAACAATCTAATATCTTGGATTTGTCCTTTTTGCGGCTATTCTTTCAGCTCAAAACTAACTACTTTAGTGAAGTTGTGGGGGCCATGATTTCTTGAACCGTATGTGAAAGAAACCACAGGATCAACATCGACTATATATTTGTTGTAAGAATTTATGTGGTTGTTGCAGTATATTTATACAATTAGTCAACTGTGTTGAAAAATTCCTTATCTTATGTTGCCGGGCATACTACTTGTGCTTGGTTGTTGGGGCCTATGTTTTGTTAAACCGATGTATAAGAAACCTCTGAATCACATTTTCACTAAATATGTGTGCAGCATATTTTGCAATTTCTTTAGGATCAGTTACTTGTCCAATGGATTTTCAAAAACAGAAACATAATTTATTTTTGCACTGCTAAAAAACACATACATTTTCAAGTCTTTTAAAATTCTTTACAGTTAATGAAAAAAAATTAAGAAAGCACAGAGTTTGAACCTACAGACCACGTGATGCAAAAAACCCCAAAAAACACAAAAAAAAAACACGCTATCAACTTACCCACAGTAGAATTTTCATGGCCCGTTGTTCTATCATTGTTGCTAAGTGATGGCATGGAAAAAATAGCTTTACCAATGATAGATAAATTAAAATAGCGGTCTTGATTATCGATTATCAGTAATTATCGGGGGGGGGGGGTATTCTGAGACAAAACAACTAAAATCCCACACCCACACTGTAGAGATCCCTAGATGTAAAAGATCTTTCTACTCCAGTAGTTTCTTCCCCAGAACCGCTAGACTTTGGAATTCCATTCCAGGTCCCTGCTTCCCCAACTGTACTGACGTGCAGAAGTTCAAGTGCAACGTGAACCAACATCTTGCTGCCCAAATCCCTACATAGTACCCCAGTAGTTGTTGCCCCTGTTAGTAGCCCCCTACACCAAAGTGACAATGTGCCTTGTATGGAGTGAAAATGTAATAAAAAAATAAATAAATAAATAAAATAAAATCCCTCCCAGACTTATACACTAAAGTTCTGTAAATTTTATAGGAAATCTGTTCAGTTGTTTCGGAGTCTATAAAAAATGAACTCACACACACACACACACACACACAGACAAAGTTGCATTTATATAATTGTAGAAATACTATCCTAAAGTCATCAAAATAGCAGCTAAGATAACCAATTTAAGACAAGCTTTCCGGCTAACTATATGGTCGTCTTCAAGTCTAACGTAAACAAGTTTTTGATGAGCCATTCTCCTAAAGTAATCCAATTTACCAAATTCCCACTACTAACAATTACTATTATATTATCCCATTGATCACTGTACGCTTATTAACCCTTATCCTCGAGTGACCTCTGGGCGTTGATAAGTGGTGACTCCTTTCTAAAAAGAAAAAAAAAACTTATGTAAGACATGACTATATTGAGTTGCTGTCCACTGTTATCAAGCACTGAGTAAAGAGGATGGTTCTAAGAAGGCCATACGTTTGGCAACATTCAAGAAAACCTATCTGAGAATTGCCATATCTTCATCAATCCCAATATCTGTCTCCTCCCTTCCCAATACTCCAGATTACAACCCCTAGAAAGTATTGTGTAGGACACAGATGATAAAAGCCACCAACCGTACTACCTACAACACTAAAGACAAGCTGATTGCTAGGATCAAACTACTGTTCAAGTATCTCTCGAAAAACACAATGCTTCAGGCTCAGGTTCCACCTGAAGATTACAGTGGCGGTTTGGGGCAGCTTCATTATCTATATAAAATAACGGGATAAAAGATATGTCTTATACAAAAAAAAAAAAAAAATTATACTAGGTGTACCTAGCTGATGATGCAGAGAAGTTATTTTAATTCTTAATTTTTAGTTATTCGCACATTTTTAAACTTAAAAAGAAATAAAATTTTAATTATGAGACAGAAACTCCTATTATATTCTATTGCTGTTTTTTTTTTTTACGTGCTTATTTTAAAAAAATGTTTCACATTAACCAATCATTTGACATTTTTTAAATACATTGTAACAAAGTATGTTATTAGATTGCCAATAACATGGTACAACAATAACAAATGAAAATTAGCTAAGTTTGATGTGTCAGTTTAAATGCTATTTTGAATGTGAAAATCCGAAAAGATAATTTTGTATGCTAGATATATAGTTTCTAAAGTAGATAAATGGCTAATTTTCAACGTTTTTCAGTCCATTTTATTTGCATTGCATTCTCATATCAATTATCTTCCGTTTCTTTTTACTTTTTATCTAAGTTATCTATCTTAATTGGCCACAAGCATTTCGCTTGATATTCCGTTAGATGTCGCTTTATTGCTCTTTTCAAAATTAGACTCATTTGATAGAAATAAGTTTGCATATTCCCCTCCCCTTCCTAATCTCTCCATTCTTTGGTCTATTTAAGTTCCTGTCTTCCAAAGTCAAATTTGGTATGCTCACGTTTTTCTCTGCGCTGATTTGGTTCTCTCTCTCTCTCTCTCTCTCTCTCTCTCTCTCTCTCTCTCTCTCTCTCTCTCTCTCTCTCTCTCTCTCAGATTTTCGCTCTTGCTCTCCGAATCTTTCAGCTTATTTAGTTTTATTTTCTTTTTTCTCTCCTTCTCCACCCTCTTTCTCCAAATATATTTTAGATACTGTTTATACTCCTTAAAAGTGATAAACTATTATTATTATTATTATTATTATTATTATTATTATTATTATTATTATTATTATTATTATTATTATTTTTATTATTATTATTATCATTATTATTATTATTATTATTATTTTATTTTATTTTATTTTCTCCTCTCTTTAAATATATGAACTGTATGAATATATAAATATGTACAATATTAATGGCCTGGCAAGGTCACGCGGGGGGGGGGAGACAACCGAAGCAGCAAAACTGAAACTGGCCTGCAAGAAACTATATGTACAAATGTAAGCAAATTTGGGCATATTTTATTGATTTGATAATATAAGTTCTTTTTTACTAATTGTCATAAAATTTTAACCATATAATGGTATTACAATATTCAAGAAGCAAAGTTTCATTTAGTTTCGTACCATAGAAACAAAGATATCAGCATTTCGATATTCAATTTGGCTACCTGTATAGATGTTTGGTTTGTTTTGGTTTGTGTTTGGTTTGGTTTGGTTTGTGTTTGGTTTGGTTTGGTTTGTGTTTGGTTTGGTTTGGTTTGTTTTGGTTTGTGTTTGGTTTGGTTTGGTTTGTGTTTGGTTTGTGTTTGGTTTGGTTTGGTTTGGTTTGTTTTGGTTTGTTTTGGTTGTTTTGTTTTACCCTTTTCGGGTTATTTATTTGATTGTTTTATAGTGGATTTTATCGTTTTTGTTTCCTACCCTGCAGAACTTGAATGAGTTTTGCAATGGGAGAGGGAAAATGGTTACAGTATTAATGTTTGATACATTTTAAGTTAAGAAACCAGTCATGAAGTGGGGGAGATAGAAAAAGAAAAGGGAAATGGGAAGTAGGAAAAGGGTGAAAAGGTGGGTTGTTGTTTTTGGTTTTGGTTTTGCAGAACATAATTATGTTTTGCAAAAGGAAGTAGAAAAACAAAAAGCATCAACGTTGGGTGCATTTCGTCTCAGGAAGCCAATATCTTCAGACAGCCTGATCTTGTAACACCACCCAGTATATATATATATATATATATATATATATATATATATATATATATATATATATATATATATATATATATATATATAAACCTTATTGGGCAATTTTACAAGTTCCAACTCTCAACGATTATTAATCAGAATTTAACAAAATGAAGGCTCGTTGGAAAGGTAATGACCTGAATTGTGTAATGGGCTATGTGACATTTTCTCTTAAAGTTGCACATTAAGGGGATCAACCATCATCCAGGGCCTATTTTTTGGCACTTTTTTACAGCCATAAACTGTTTCAATCATAGTCATTTGTTTTCCTAGGCTTGCATATGAATTACAAAATATCTAATATTTCCTCTTACCGTCTGATGGAGGGGAGACTAAAATTTGCTGCTGTGGTTCCAAATGATCTGAAATACTAGCGAGGGGAGACTAGATTCCAAATATTTTTCATATTATATCTTTTCTCTTTGGTTTTCATACATAAAGTAAATTTCAGTGTCTAAGGATTATTTTATACTGGAGATATTCATAATTGTACCTATTTCCAAAAGAGAGGAAATATAACATATGAGAAATATTTGGAATCAAGTCTCCTCTTGCTGTTATTTCAAATCATTTGAAATCATAGCAGCAAGTTTTAGTCTCCCCTTCATCATTCCATAGGTTTTAAGGATATATATATATATATATATATATATATATATATATATATATATATATATATATATATATATATCAAATAAGATATGTGTTACATTTAACACTTTAAAGCCAACTAGCAACGCGAATTTTTTTTTAACTTTTATAAAATAAACGAATGTTTATTTTTAAAGAGAGAGATATTTCGGAGATATATACTCCTTCTTCAATATATATATATATATATATATATATATATATATATATATATATATATATATATATATATATATATATATATGTGTGTGTGTGTGTGTTTTCTCTTATTCTTCGACATGGTGTTGAATGGAAGAATTTTAAGTTAAGTCCACATGATGTTAGCTGTGGTTTTTCTGTAGCCAGATAATCACGCGTGGTCGCGCGTGATTTGAAAATCTGGGTAGGTTATCCATTAAAAGGCGTTGAGTGAATTTGAAAATCAAATAAGATACGTGTTACATTTAACACTTTAAAGCCAACTAGGAACGCGATTTGTTTTTTTTTAACCTTTATAAAATAAACTAATGTTTATTTTTAAAGAGAGATATATTTCGAAGATATATATATATATATATATATATATATATATATATATATATATATATATATATATATATATATATACAAGCAGGCTGCCCGGTATTGCCCAGTCGTAAAATATGCTTAAATATAATATCTTGATTAATGCAGACTTCGTATTAATTATTATATTATATTGGACCCAATATATAGTAATGAGTTAAAAAGTTAAAAAAAAAGAAAATGACTCATATGCCACCACCGAGAATCGAAACTAAAACGTTTAGCTTGCGATTTACTTTTTCATCTGACATTAATACTTCAGCTATGAAGACATGTTTGCAGCAAGGCTAAAAATTAGAACATGAATCAATAGCTATTATGTTATGCATGTATATTCATAACGCCGTTGTTCGACCTTCACATGGCAAATTCCATTTTTTTTTTAATTTTCACACTTTTGTACTGAATCCAAATCTAAAGTTTTACATGGGTTCGAATACTCTATATATTATATATATTAAGTGTCATGTCTGCACACTAAAAACTGACAGAGGAGTTTGGTAGGCAAAATTTTTTAAACAAATATATATACGCATATATAAATATATATATATATATATATATAGAAAGAGGTTTGTGTTTACTATAACCTTTTTACTCAAATATTACGCAATTATAAATCATGTAGAATATCCGCATGACTATAATTACACATAATAGTTAACTAAAGATGATCATCCCATAAGAAAACAGAAAAAACTTATAGAGGATTAATTAACATGAATATTTTAAAAGTATATGAAAATTAGCTAGATCTTTTGCAGATAAATGCAATTCCACGACCCATATATAACAAAATTGTATTTTCTTTTTAAATAAACAGAAAAAGGATTTTTTTAATATGAATATCAATACACACAAAAAAAATTTCATAGGAGTATATATATTCTGTTATCTTTTCTGATTTTTAAAGCCAAAATAAAACAGCATTAAAGCAGCCAAATCAAACTTTGCTACTGACAAACCAATTTTCATTTGTTTTTGTTGTGCCATGTTATTTGCAATAAAATAACAAAACATTGCAACAATTTATTTTCAAACTTTATTTAATTCAGCGCAGTTGAAAACTATTTCCAACTTAATTTTAAAAACATGGCTTGATGAAGCTTAGTCTATTAAATCTCTAGCTGAAACATGTATGCACATATACTGCCACAAATGTTTGTATAAATAAAAGTTTTACTAAATAAATGTGCATTTTGGAGTCTCACAAGATACACATCAATGACGAAAGTTACATCAGTTGAGACATTGTGAGAACAACATCCAAGATGAGAACATTAGTTCAAGTAATCAAAATAATACAAATGTTCATCTAATAAATTCCGAAACAAGAAATGACTATTCAAAGTGAAACATTGATTTTGTAAAGGAAAGCTATTGATGAGAAACTTTAAGAAATAGAACGGCTTTGTGTTTCTAAGTTTTTTAGATGAGGATTGGTCATTTATATTATTTGGATTCATCGAACTACTGTTCTCATCCTGAGTGCCATTTTCACAATGTTTCGGTCGAGTTAACATCTGACCTTCTTTAGGTGTATCTTGTCGAACTCGGGAATATTTGTCAAACTCAGGAATTTGGATGGAATTATGAACAGAACCCTTTATTTACTTCATGGAGTCCGCCAAGACCGGTGGCGCAGTGGTTAGTATAGTTGGAAAAATCAGTTGTAAAAATTCTCCTGCATGTTAAAAGTTCAATTCTCAGTGTGGGTGACCGAAAAATACAACTGCGAATTACTTAGGACCTTTATCCAGTCACGGCTGATGGAACGAGAGCATGCTACCTCCGTAATT